>NC_041398.2:75728931-76013931 GCF_900747795.2 Erpetoichthys calabaricus | reverse complement strand
AAGAAACAACATAATCCTTATTATTTGTACTAACAGTCATAATTTTGGAATATGTTCCTTTTTGAAATTATGAATATAAAATAGATTAAGATGAAAATGTACAGGATGTTTTTATCAATTTCAGTTTACAAGCATTGTAAAACTCACTGAGTTAGTCCCAGTAAGGTCATGCAATGTCCACCAGTCCAACTTATAACGGATTGCTTGCACACTTCTCAGGGACTAGTTACTCACTTTCATGAGCAGCGCTGACCCTAGTCAAACTGGAGGCCCTAAGTGGAATGTTCTTGGGCACCCCCATCCACCACACTGAACATCCCTGAATCCCCTACAGTACTATTTCTTGTAACAGCTTTAATTTGAACAACAGATATACTCTATAGGTAAATAATAAATAAAGAAGCACGCATCACAAACCTAACTATAACTTTTAACATCAAATGCTTATTTTTTAATTGATGAAAACTTGAAAGTGAATATTTAGAAGTTTCTTCAGTCTCTTTGTTGCAATAAAAGGAGTCATTTTGCTTGACTTCTCACCACATTCATAATGGCCAAAACGGTACAACACCCTAGTATCACCTACACTTATGAATTTATCTAAACTTTATTTTGTCCTTCCAATGACAGAACATAGCAGTAAGGCATTAATTAAATCAGTAATATTAGATGCCAGTAAAATTAACCAACAACTGAAGTTAATCTGAGCTAGTTGCTCTTTTTTGTACGTCAAAGTTGCTTGCCTGCTGCTTTTCTTCAATTCAGCTAATAACTAACTACTAAGTAAGAGAACCTGTGTGTTGGTGAAATTTACAAACATGTCCTCAATACAACAACACTCAGAATACTTCAATAGTTGACTAACATCCCAACATGTAGCGGTCCTGAGGTCTATGGCTGTAATAAATAATCCTCAACGATGTGTCAGCTATGTGCTGTAACATCAGATAATATCCGTTAAACATTCAATATCAAAACTATTACACATATTGCTACTCCGTTAGTCCAGTAAACCGTTAGCTGTAGTGTAGCGACAACTGATGTAACTTCAGCTAGCTTACTGGAAGTTGGACAAAACAGAACTAGAAATACAGCATGAGCTGCTTCTTCACACTTTGATTTTTTTATTCTTTTTTATCTTTTCTGTGCTCCTAACTGGTGTTGACTCGAATCCATTTCTGTGCTCATTAATGGAAAATGATCACAACAGGGGACTGTAGATGAAGTTAATTTTGACAATTCATGAAACACCAATAACCACAACACAATCGAGCTGCTGACTCCTGCGCTCCGCACCATTGAAGGTTGTTGCTTTACACTATACTTCAGGATGGTATGCAATATGCCTGGTTACACTATAGTTAAGATTAGGGTTGTGGAAGGAGTTACCTGACTCAAATTAAGTAAATCAAGTGACAACAATTTGCAGTTCAGTTAGCTGTTAAGGGAGATCTTTAAACCCCCAGTGGGCTTCCACATTGGTCGTTCGATTGTGATCCCAGGTATGATGTGTGATCTGTGTATAAGAAGAGGTCGCTGTTTTTATGAGTCGTTATCAACTCTATATGAAGAAACTTAACAAGACAAATTAAAGACAGCCACACTGCATTCACAGTGTTGCACATTACAGGCCATAATATGCAGGTATGGTGTCAATAGATTATATGCATTCAAGGAAAATAAACCCTTGACAATTCAACCTTATACATTCTTTTGACTAAACAGAAAACATGACACCAATTTTTAAGGTATCATCTTCCATTTTAATAATAGTATGTCAGTGATTTATCTGACACTTAAAATAACTTCATGAACTGAATGGCCTTCTCTTGTTTGCAAATGTTCAGTTTCACTAATATGAAGATAACAAGAAATCACACCATTGAAGTTAAAAAAAAATTTACCAAATGAAGTAGAGATACTGTATCTTCAACGTGATTCTATTTTCCTGCAGAGCAATGGCTTATTAACTGTTAGACTATAAAATGGAGAGCTCTGCTTGTTTTTTTTGTTTTTTTTTAACCTGAGTCTTTGAAAGCTGCCAATTATTTGCTCTCAGATGGGCTGCTTGTAGGACACTTAACTCCAGTCAAGTACCAACTACAATATCATTTAATGACACCCAGCCCAAATCACTAACATTTACTGAAGAACTAAAGAGGATAGAAATGGAAAGCATTTGTGGTTTGGTTGGCTGGGTTTCAAAATAAGGTAAAATACTCAACTATCCTAGTACATGACTCTGTGTGTAATAATAAGTGATTTGCTTGGTTTACTCGCTGTCACGTTGAAGATGCACCGTCATGTAAAATAGATGTCACCATCAAACTCTAGTGAAAGGGTGTTTATTTTCTGTTAGCCACAATACTGTCTGTACTCAAAACGGATGATTTCTGCACTTCAGATAGCAAGATGTCATTAAGCAAAGCACAAAAAAAACAGAAGGACAAAAGTAAGAAGCTCAACATTTTAAAATATTTAAATGAAGAGACAGACTTTGCTGTCATAATGCTATGAAACACATACTGGTTTGGCAAATGGGTGAGACTGTCCAGCTTAAACACGCCAGAGCCAAAACACAACCAAGCTTTCATCCTTAAAGCATGAATTTCAGATACATCCAACAGGACTGAAAGCCCATAATTGTCAACGACCTTATAAATCACACAGGGAATACAGACAAGATCAGGCAATGTGCATCTCAGAGCACATCATCATTAGGCCAGCCACTGACAGACATCGCAAGACCAGACGTAGGGTCATTGAGCTCATTAGTCACTTTAAGCAGATTAGGTAGCTAGCTACTGCAAGAGAAGATCATACAATTTTGGATTCTGGAGCGCAACAGGAAGTCAGAATTTTAAAATACTAGCATTGTATGATTTTGAACATGCTTCCAAAAGGTTTACATCCGCAAGAAATTAAAGTGATCCAGGTAAGTACAGAGGTGCTGAATTTGACCTGATTCTGTGCAATTAAGCACTAACAAGGAATACGTAGAGTATATTGTATTGTTTTCTGTCTAATCTTTTTTTAACTGTTTAATTATTGTGTTTTTAAACTACTCAAAGCGCAGTAAACACCTGTCCCTTAGAGTTCATGTCAGGTTCACAGGGCGGCATTCAGAGCCCACCGAGTTTTTGAAATAGATACAGATAGTTGAGGCAGGTTTCTATTGTACACAGTGCCCCCCAGTCACCCTTCATTATATATGAATGGGCATGTATGTGATACGCACAAAAAGAAACATTTTTTCCTAGTACCTAATCAACAATAGATGGATACAGGTGAATTAATTATGCTGGGATAATTATTTCACATTATAATTAATTCATAGTTTTTTTGAGAACCACTAATTGTGTTCTTTAAAATCTGAATAGGCCTTTTATGTAACTAATCATTGTTACTGCTTGGATATGTAAAATTCAATTATAGTTTATGTTTTTGAATATTCTAATTCTGTTTTCAATGGAGAACTGCTTTTCTTTGCCTATTTTATTATCTACGCATTCTGCTTGTCTAGGAAGTGAAAAAAACATTTATTTCACAACAGTTCAAGAATGTTACACATGTCTTTTATGTTAACAATTTAATAAGTGAAAGCAAACAATTCCCTTGCCACTTTGTTAACAATTCTGGTTCAGTTCATTTGCAAGAGTGTTTGCAAACTCCGTTGCAGCTGCCTTTACAGTTCAGCTGAAAGGGCCAGCTGACAGCTGATATGCATTGTTAAAACTCTTAACATCTTCAGAAATTGGACAGTTCCTTAGTGTAAAAATGAGTATTTGTTTAAGCTGATTTCATTCACTAACTGTAAAAAAACAACTTTTACTTTTATTACCAATCACTCCATAAATAATTATTAACCCAGTTTAATTAGCTCATGATGTAGAAGATGTCAAAAATCAGTTATCTGAACTTGTTTGTCCACATGACTTCCTGAATTATCCATTTAGACTTCATAGCTGCCTTTTTATGTATTTGAACAAATCTACAGTATATCCTCATATGTGATAGTTCTATACTTAGCAGTGATATAATCTATTTTTGCATTTTTCTTTTTAGTTTGTATTATTACTATTGTACTATTGCCTTGTATTGTGACAATGATAGATTGGCTATCTAGATTTGTGAAGAGGATTACTTGTGTTCTGTTTTGTGCATTGTATTTACCCCATTTTTTGACACCCATTGCATGGCCAACCTTCCTTTAAAGGGGTCTCTGAATTGCCTTTCCCAAGATTTCTTCAATTATTTCCCCTAAAGGGTCTTTTTTTGGGAGTTTTTTCTTGTCTTCTTTGGAAGTCAAGGCTGGGGGACTGTCTAAAATCAAAGCCCTTTGCAGTATTCCTTGTGTGATTTTGGTCTATACAAGAAATAAATTGTTGGTGTTACTGTAATGTGTGCTGCTCACTAACTTTGATTATACACCTAATCAAGCTTACGCATTAAATAAAAAATCTTTTATTTTGCAAAATATACTGCTCACTTTTACTATTTGAACTTTCATTTTGAAATCACATCAAGAAATTGATCATTTTGAATCAGAGATAAAAGCAAGATGAAACAGAGAAAAGGACATTAAGTGGCCATTCATCAACATGAAACATATTTACAGTTACATCTTTTTTATTTAATAGTATTAAAACTATGCAAAAGCAAGAATAAATTAGCTAAACATTTATATTTGTAACAGACAGCTGTTTTCTACTTATGATTATGCCTCTAACTATAGTGCTTCAAAGTCCATTTGTTATATAATGCAAAAAGCACTTATATGCATGAAACAACCCAGTTCCCAGTGGGACGATTTTATTGAAATGTGGTATATTTATTTTTCAAAGAAATCAGATTAGTTTTCATTGAGATATTTCAAATATAGTGCACTGCACACATTTTTTGACAGATTCATACTAATTGTTTCCTTCCATTTCATGTGTATGTTGTTATTTATTTGAGAAAGATTCACATTTTTTTGGTTTATTCTTAAGTACATCATGTCGCCATTTTAGAATGTCAGTTGGTGGGTAATGGATTGCAAGGAAGTACTGCCAGGTTGCTAAGGACCATCTCCCAGAAGGCACCATAATTTACATCACAAAGTCTTCCTTATAGACTTCAGTTGGCCTTTGTCTAAGATTATGGATATGAACTGTAAGTGAGTGTTGGTTTAGTGCTTTAGATTCTGATTTTCTGGTAATGACACAGCTTTCTGTGCTACAATTCAGTTCCCGGTCTTAGCATTTTTTCTCTGGTTGATGTATTGAGCTCTTGATAACGACTTATAGTACTTTTTGTTTGGCTATGATAATGATTAAGTCCTCTGCTTTTTTAATATCAACCCACAGTCTGTTTAACTGTCTATTTGTTTTAGCTTCTGCCTCAAAATTTACACACATCTCCCGATCTATTGCTAATGACATCTAGCAGCTGTTTTTTCTCATTTATTCAGAAGGCTATATGTAGAGTGCAACTGGAAATTAGAAGGCAAGCAGAGATTGTCTGTGCTGCGGTCCAGCTGAGCTGGCTGCTTCATTTTATCATCACTGGTGCTGGTAGCCTAATACTCTGTGAAATGCTGTGTTTCTCCTTCAAGCCCTCATATGACGTTTACTGAAGAAATTTTCCTTCCTAGGCCACCCTGCAATGTTGCTGTCACTGCGTTTCTTCCATGCAACTTAGATGATCTTTTCTCTGCCATGTCTACTGCCTACACATTTACACTGATGGCTCTGCCTCAAACCACTGACTTAGGATAAGAGGCAACAACGTCTGTACTCACATTCCCCAATTCCTTGAACTAATCCGAGTTAAGATTCTTCCTAATACTTTCTGGCAGCCATACACAAGCCATTAAGCTGAGGAATGGATCTGTAGTTTGCACTTTAAAGGCTTGATCCTCTCTCTCTATCACTCACCCATATACACACACTCACATATGCACACCAACCCCTCTTCATCAGCTTTCAAGAAGGAGTTCATCTTCTGACAGTCTGTGCACATGTTCTTCTAGTGTTCTAGGTCTACCTAGAATGGAATGCCAAAATTCCACTGATATTTAGGATCCAAGAGTTATTTGGTAGCCTATTTTTTTCCTTTTTATGAAAAAAATGGAAAATTAGAAAATCAGTCTCCCCTTATGAAACTGTTGCTGTATATTTCCTTACATCTGTCCTTACATCTGTCTCTTAATCAGAAAAAAATGCATGAAAGGAAACAAATTTCAGTTTTCCAGATTAAAACTATAAAATATATGTTGTGTGTATCTTTATAAAATATTATGTAGAATTTTTCAATTTCTTAGGTTTTTGCTTTTTTGTGAAAACTGCAAAGGACTGATTAAAAACATTACACATCTACAGTGTTCCCAAACCTTGAAGTAATCCAATTTCTTTTAAGGTCCTATGTATTAAAATATGCTTTTCTTTTCCTTGGAAAGTTACAATTGCAGACATTGATAATTTTTTTTTTTTTTTTTAGAAAAAGGTATTTAAAACATCCTGTGCTTTACATATGGTCAGATACAGTATGTTCCGATGATATTAGCTGATCAGTAAATATAATAAAGTAAGTAGGACATTGGTCAGCACTTCTGTTTTATTGCTATAAGTTAAAATCTTGGCTTGGCCACACGCATTTGGAGGATGCATAATGTTTTGCATGAGTTTTCATTTCTTGCTCAATTAGAAAATGCATTTATTTCCCATTTCACTTTATTACTTTTCTTTGAATATGCTTAAAAATATGAGAGATAAAAAATAGATGTATGACCTAGTATGCCTTACATAGTAGCTAAAATGTTTAGGACACAGTGCATCACATTTAGAAGGAGCTAGGGGCAGTAATTATATTGTGTGAATCCTGACATTTCTCATTTCTTTATTATTTACTGGACTTAGACAGACCCTAGTTTGCATCTTGATACTGCCTTACAGTAACAAGAAATCCTTGAGACAGTGCATAATTCTACACTGTACACAGTGACATATCTACTGCAGTTTATCTTGGGAAGAAGCTGTTGCCTGGTAGCTGAATAGATTATGTATGTGTATTACAAGGAGCAGTTACCTTTTGGCATTGCTCATGGTCACTCTTGATCCTGACAGCTGATGCTGCCTGTGAACCTTATTACATTTTATATTGTATAATTGCCCTTATTTTCTACAGTATTACCATGTCTCTGTGCCAGTCATATTCAAAACTGCTATTTGCATCCAACAGAATTTCAAGTAACAGGATTTCTCACATTCTAACCACATCAATTCAGTATATTTTTGCATAGCGCCAATCTCTGGGTGAAGGATCAGACCACTTGTAAAAGTTTCCAGATGTAATGCAGTGACAGAAATAATTAAACCATCCATGATTTAGATACAGTATAAGAATTGCTTTTGTTGTCTACTTAGTATTGTATATCCCTCCAATTGTAATGTCATCTGTGAATTTCAGAAGCTTACTAATTATATCAGAATCAATGTCATTAATATAAACTGAAGAAAGTAACAGTACACTGACAAACCCCTAAGGGACTGATGACCTCACCCCACCTGGAGGATTCTCTTCTTATCTGCACTCTTTGTCTCTAGCGAATTAACAAACTTGAAATCTAGTTTTGTGAAATACCTGCTGATGCCGGTGGCTTCTAGTTTTGACATTAATCGTTGCTATGGAACTTTATCAAAGGCTTTTGGAAAGTCTAAGTAAAGCAGCAATTATTATATCATTTACTGAAGTGGCATGATGGCAGTGTGGGTAGTACTGCTGGGTAATGACTTTGAATACTGTGCCAGTTTACATGCTCTCAGTGTGTTTGTGTGAGTTTTCCTCCTTTACTGCAGTTTTCATTTTACATGCTCAAAGGTGGCCATGGACAGACTTTCTGTCCTATGCCCACTTCTGCCAAGATAGGGTTTGAGGGCATTATGTTATTTTCCTTCTTCTGGAAGCCAAGCAAGCAGTAATCTTTTTACAGTTCTCTCTCTCTCTCACTCCGTTCTGTTTTGGGACAGCTTTCTTTTTTAAGATTATTAACCAATATATTTAATTATTATTAATGATAATTATAAGACATAGCTCCTTTATAAATTATTTTTTAAATTGAAGATGCTGCTGCTTATCAACTGCTTTTTGGATAGGCTGTGAACTTGAAAGTTTTCACAATATGAACAAAGACGTTGAGAAGAATCTGATGGGCGTCTATAACATAAGAGAATGTAGGAAACTTTGACCAAGTAAAGAGGAAATGTTAAGTGTTCTTCTACTCGTATGGTAGCTCTGCAATCACTGCTGACTGATGCACATTATAGCAGAAGCAAAGATAAAAGTAAGGTGGAAAGGACTCAAAACAGGCATATTTTCATAAATGTGGAATGTTAGATTTCTTTTAAATAAGCTGAATGAAGTTTTAAGTGTTATAGTGAGTCATGAACTGATATTACGGAAGAGACTTTGAAAAACTGACTGAATTTGTCCACTTTACTGCCTAGAAGTGGTTGCATCATCCTGTTGATATTTATTTTTAAACTCAAAACAATGAATAATTCTGAACCAACGTCTAATGGCATATTCTTATTTTGGACAAGCTGAACCTGTGTTATTCAAATGTTAATGCCTTCAAATGAACATCTGGACAGGTCTGACCAGCTTACTGCCACCTGTTGTTATTAACTGCAGGAGTTCTCTGGTATCCAAGACAGAGTCTTACGTGTGTTTACGGGGTTGTTGTTTGTTTTACTATTTATATTGTAAGGTTTCTAGACTCTTTTGGGGCTCCCCCAACAGGACAACACGCCGAAGAGCATCCTGAAGTGCAATCGCCGCATCTGTGGAAGACAGCTTATCCATTGTCGGGGCAACCACAGGCTCCTAGTGCTGCAGCAGCTCGTTGTGAAAGCAAATCCAAACTGAGACTCAACCTTCTGCTTTGGGGTGCAGGGACTCACACGTTACAATATATTATTTATATATTTATCTTTCTCAGTCTCAAGCATCTGTAAAGTTCTAAGGTCTCCTTGGGGATAAGTAAAGTACATCTATCTATCTATCTATCTATCTATCTATCTATCTATCTATCTATCTATGTCAAAAGCTTTACTTTGGTCTTCTATTTCAGTTATATTTTCAAAAAAGTCTAACAAATTGATTTTGTAGTATCTTCTTCTCATAAACTTATACTGAGTGTTACTTAGTACATTATCTTAATAAAACTAGTATTTAAATGTATTCCTAGTTATAGTTTCCATAATTTTGTGTGATATAGAAAATTGATCTGTAAATACTAAGATCTATTTTCTTTTCTTGTAGATGGGAGTTGTAGCGGTCTGGAACCACTCAGATTCACACCATTGTAGGGACGGTGATTTGTTTATTTTTTTTGGTGGGAATCCCAGCCCTGGCCCGACTTGCACCACTCACACACAGAGACACGAAATGCCAGTATATTAAATAATCTTCTTCTTCTTTCTTCCATATCTTTCTGTCCTCTGCATCTTGTTCTGTTACACCCATCACCTGCATGTCCTCTCTCACCACATCCATAAACCTTCTCTTAGGCTTCCTCTTTTCCACTTCCCTGGCAGCTCTCTCCTTAGCATCCTTCTCCCAATATACCCAGCATCTCTCCTCTGCACATGTCCAAACCAACACAATCTCGCCTCTCTGACTTTGTCTCCCAACCGCCCAACTTGAGTTGACCCTCTAATGTACTCCTTTCTAATCCTATCCATCCTCGTCACACCCAGTGCAAATCTTAGCATCTTTAACTCTGCTACCTCCAGCTCTGTCTCCTGCTTTCTGGTATATTAAATAATAAAGATGTATATTAAATGGAAAAAACCTACCTACGGTGATAACACAATAAACACTTAACAATAAACACTAACAACCAAGTCCATTAACCGTCCAAATGCAGCATTACTGGATGAAGTGGAAGGGAGGAAAAGATGACGATCCAGGGAACAGCTTTCTGTAAGTAATGTATTAAACAGTCTACTTGTAGTCCTGAAGCGGCAAGAGGAAAATGAAATTTGGGGAGCGCTCCCTTCGACCAAGCATGATGACCAATCCAACACTACTCACACGACAGGCAGGCATGGGGCAGCCCATACATTCTTACAAGTTTGTCAATTCAATCACTTCCCACTCACCAGGAACTTGTCAGTCCCACTGTCTGATTTTGGTTAATAAAGACTGATAAATAATGCCCTTCAATTCTAACATCATAAATGGTAACATGTAATCAGGTGTGAGGGTTTTATTATTATTCAAAGTATCAAGGACATGAAGCACATCAATTTTAAATCTGTGAATTTACAGCTTATTATTACTTCTGCCTGAGGCTTTTAACTTATTTCTTCTTTTACATTGTGTATAGTTGGGTAAAATCTCTCACAGCTCATTTATTTGCTTTTCATTTTCAATGATTTTTTCTTGTGAACAGGTGAGGCTTCTTAAGTTGTCTTTATTTACTTTTTATGTGATTGCTTTTTTGTCTTTAATAGCAAGACATATGTACACAAACACATGTAGCATTTAAATACGTAATTAAAACCAGAATTCTTTTAACATCAAATATAACTACAATATGATATACAATGTGATATATCTGAAGAAATGTATCCTTTCTTTAATATTGTATTTGCATTTTATTTTATTGCCATGACAACACAGTGTAACATGAGCAGAGTGCGAAAGGTCAGACAAGACCTTAATGTTGTCAATGTCAATTTATTTATATAGCACATTTAAAACAAAATAGGAATGCTGTGGCCAAAGTGCTTTACAATAAAAGAAGAAAAAAACATACAATTAACATAAATAGAAATAAAATAAATGAACATACATAAAATAAATAAGAAATAGAAGTAAGATTATAGAACCTCAATGAGGAAACCATCAGTATTACTGAAGGTCACGGAAAGAAAGTGAATAGAAATGAGTGTTTAATCTTGTTTTGAACAGTTCAATTGTAGACAACTCCTTTATGTAATGAGGTAAAGAGTTCCACAGGCGAGGAGCAGCAGCTGCAAAAGCTCTGTCCCCCTTAGTTTTACACTTGGTACGAAGGACAACAAGGGACAACTGACCAGAAGATCTAACCACTCTAGATGGCTGGTGTAAAGCACACAATTCAGATAAATAGGCAGGAGCAAGCCCATGTAAAGATTTAAAAACTAGCAACAAGCAACAAGATTTTAAAATCATATCGAAAACTGACAGGCAGCCAGTGTAAAGAAGCTAATATTGGAGAAACAGAATCAGACTTTCTTGCCCCAACCAGAAAGCGAGCGGCAGCTTTCTGGACCAACTTTAACCTGCGTATCAGGGCTTTGCTAATCCCAGAATACAGCGAGATGCAGTAATCAAGGCGAGAAAAGATAAAAGCATGAGCAGCTTTCTCAAGATCCCTAGAAAATAAAAAGGCTTGATCTTACCTAAAAGGCGAAACTGGAAAAAGCAACTCTTGACTACAGAATTAGTCTGTTTCTCAAAAGAGAGGTTACTGTCAAAAATAACACCAAGATTGCGGACTTGAGGTTTGCAAAAGACACAGAAAGAGCTGAGAAGTCCAAGACCAATTTGGGCTTTAGCTGATTAACCCACTATAAGCACCTTTGTTTTATTTTGATTCAGATGAAGCAAATTATTAGCCATCCAGGATATTAGTTCAAAAAGAGAGTTGTGCAGTTGATTCATTGCAGAGTTGCAGACGGGAATATAAACCTGGATATCATCAGCATAGTAGTGAAAAGAAATGTTAAATTTCCTAAAAAAAGCTCCAATAGGGTGAAGGTATATAGAGAATAAAATAGGACCCAAAATGCATCCCTGAGGAAAACCACATTTAAGAGGAGCAGCAGACAAAAAAGAGGAATTTAAAGTCACTGAAAAGTGTCTACCAATTAGATATGACCTGAACCAGTTAAGAGCAGCCCCTTTAAACCCAATAAGATGTTCAAGCCACAACAGCAGTATCTCATGGTCAATAGTGTCAAAGGCAGCAGACAGGTCAAGGAGGATAAGGACTGCAGCGCAACCTGAGTCGGCAATAATAGAGATGTCATTGAATACTTTCAGGAGGACCGTCTCAACACCATGATAACGCCTAAAGCCAGTTTGGTAGATGTCAAATAAATTATTGGAGTTAAGGTGATCAACCAGTTAATTATAAATAATTCTTTCTAATATTTTAGCCAGAAATGGCAATTGAGAAATCGGGCAAAAACTGGCTAAAACTCCAGGATCTAATTCTGCCTTTTTTTAGACAGGGACGTACTACAGCATATTTAAAAAATGAGGGCACAACCCCCTCACTAATAGAATCATTGATAATGGCTAGTAAAGATGGACCCAAAACATCAAAGGCTTCCACTAAGAGGTGTGGTGGTACAATATCAAGAGGACTGAGAGTAGGTTGAAGGGTATCAATAGTACTTTTAACTGTGAAAGTAAGACAAGATCAAAAGATTCCAAGACAATGCCATGATTAACAGTAGGAAGTTCATAGCCAGTTGGAACAATACCACCACGGATTGTATCAATTTTACTGATAAAGAATGAAAGAAACTGCTCACATGAAAGAACAGTACTATTTAATCCCATCAGAGAATGAGGGTGAATGGCCGCATTAATTGAATTAAATAAGACCCCAGAATTCGTAGAATGAAGGGATACTAAATCAGCGAAGAAATCATGTTTAGCTTTCTTAACTGTAACCTGGAAGTTGAATAGAGAAGTCCTAAAAATCTGTTTACAGACAATCAGTCCATCTTTTTTCCAACGCCGTTCCGCAGTTCAACAGGCGCGGTGTAGCGGTCGTGTAGTTTAATTTAGCCATTGAGCAGGTCTTCCCTTATTACAGCATATCTTATGCGCAGCAATTGAGTCTAAGACCGTTTTACAAGAAGAATTAAATTCTAAAACAGAATCATCGATACCATCATATTGAACATGTACAAGACTAGAGAATATGGTTTTAATATCAGATATAATAGAAGAATTTAAAAAGCGAGAACAGTGTGGAGCTGTAGGAACATCAACAGTAATATTCAAATCCATCATTATAGAAAAGTGATCAGTAAAAGAAACTTCTCCTAAATCAATATTATTAACTGAAATATCACATGTAAGAACAAGATCAAGGGAGAGTGAGTTGGCATATTAATATGCTGGATAAAATCAAATGAGTCCAATAGTGATAAAAAGTCATTAACTAAAGGTTTCGATTGACAACAAACGTGAATGTTAAAATCACCAACAATAAATACTTTGTCATGGGAGAGGGTAATATCAGCCAGGAGATCAGAGAATTCAGAAATGAAGATATCATTAATTATAGGAGGTCTATAAACCACAGCAAACAACAAATAAGGGGAGCTGCACACTTGCAGCTTGAAAAGTTGCAGTTTGAAGCTACTAAATGGGCCCCTTGTATGGCTCCGACACTATAACATACTTTTAAAAACAGTGACAATGCCCCCACCACGACAAGTCAGCTGAGGAGAGTTTAAAAATGAATAACCTGATGATACCAAGTCAGTAAAACATGAAGAGTCACCATTTAGAATACAGGTCTCAGTGATGAAAAAGAAATCCAGTTTATTTGAGATAATAAAGTCTCACAGAATAAAAGTTATATTAGACACTGATCTCACGTTCAAAAGAGTAGCCTTGATAGAAGTAGAAGAGCTTGCTGTGGGATGAACATGGGTGAGCGTGCGTAGATTAGTAGTGTTTACTCCCCAAGAGCACACCGAGGAAGAGTGATGCTGCCTTGAGATGGAGAAATTCAATCCGGTATCCAGCGCTCATGGATCAGGGATGGGTCATAGATAACTCGCAGGCATCAGGAATCCAAGCTCTGGGACTTGAGTCGGTGTTGTTTAACAGCAATACCGGCTCTTCTTCCACGTCGGCGGCAGGTGCTTTTGCATCTCCGAGAGGCATTCAGCTCAATGATACAGATGAACACCGGCATCCAGGTGAAGAAGTCAGGAGATGAATAAAACAAAGGTGGAGGTTCACATAATATCCCATCCGGAAATGAAAATTGAGAGGAAAGCAAGCAAGAAAATATGTTAAGTAAAGAATCACGCTCATAGGACAGTGGCCATTGAGATAAACTAATATATAAAAACAAAGATAAAACATAGATTAATGAGACGAGCAGATGCCCAGCCACACCAGTCGGTGCCATCTTAGATTTATATAGTTTATATAGTGTTACACTACACACCTCTTCTTCCCCTAATTTAACTTTCCTGATGTCTTTTCTTATAGCTCATTTGACTTAATTTAAACTGACATACTGCTGGTGAAACACTACAAACAAGTATCGGTGATACATTTCTTAATAATATCTTGAAACTGATACACATTCATATATGCAAAAAAAAGAGTGCTTTTATACTGTGATATATGGCTGGCCATTCATCCAGGCCAATATCCCCAGGCCTCCAGATGGAGACTTGCCTGCAACATGGAGGTGCCCCGAAGACCAGCAGGGAATCCTGGACAATGGAGTTTTTATCCACAGTCCTGCTGGATACCATGGGGGCCGCTAGAGGATGCCACAGGGAGGAACAAGGAGTATTTTCCCTACAACCCGGAAGTGCGTCCTAAGCACGTGGACAGATGAAATGACGTGCTTCCGGGTTGAAGAAAAGGAGTTTTTATCTGACCCGGAAGTGTTCCTAGTCACATGGACGGAGAGAGCGATACACTTCCGGGTCAACTATAAAAGGACTATGGGAAATCCCAGAGATTGAGCCGAGTTGGGAGGAAGGGTGACTGAGCTGCTGGGAGGTGTGGAGGATTATTGTTATTGTATTGTAATTATTGATTTATTATTGGAAAGTGGAGTGTAGGTGCTTTGTGCACACTATTATTATAATAAATAATAATTATTGGATTTTATCTGGTGTCTGGCATATTGTCCGAGGGTTCAAGGGAGCGAGAGCGCCCCTTATCTGTCACAATACATATAAATTTTTGATGTAGCTGGTCAAAATGCACCAAACCACAGTGTGCTGCATTCCACCTCACACTATACAGACCTTGACTCTCGTACTTTGCTAACATATTGATTCAGTGTTGCTTTGTAATAGGGGTTAATGGTTATTTTTCATGAAATTCTAAAATAGACTGGTCATCTGATAAGCAATTGAATTCTTTAGAACATTAGAAAAAGTTTTGATGAAAACAGCATATCTTGTAAAGTTTTTTTCCACCCAGTGCTTCTAATGCAATATTAAAGGAAACTGCTAGATAGCTGGTTTATTGTAGAATGTCAAATTTTTTTGTGATAATTTCTCTTGACAACGTTTTACTTCTTCTCATGTAAAGAATCAGCACATGCTATTGCTTTGCATGTTTTTCTTGCTTGGAGACATTTAGAATGTTGTTTGTAATGTAACAGACAGGTTTGTGGAGTTGTTACAGTACAGGACAGCACTACATAAACATTCTGCCACTCACTGATTGCAAACATTTGCCAACAACAAAATGTGTTGTGCACAACAAGCGTGGACAGTGCAATGAAATGCGTTATATTTGTGGCACATGTGCTACTAAGCTTGCAGTCTGCGAGGTACCACGCTTTAAGGACTCACATTCAAATGCAGACTTTTTGTCACGTTACTGGTGAAAATAAAGTAATTAACAGTTTCTTTAAATTTTTCACAGAGTTACTGTTGATAATAAAGGCGTTGCTCTCTTAATACATTTCTTTACGATTTTTATGAGTTTAGGTTGCTTAGATCTGAACTGCAGTATCCTGGTAAAAAGGTCCAACAGTCATTCTGTTAAGTAAACAAAAAAGGAACTTGGCATGCCAGATTAAATGAGCACTGTCAGTAAATGAAACTGTGTGTTTGTGTTAAAAGTGCATGTTAACATTGCAAATCTTAGGTTTGTAATATTTAACCACAAATAAAATCTAAATTACCCATGTGACCTCATGTATTATACAGTAATTTGTACCATTTTTCCAATAAGCAATGTAAAGCAGCATCTTAGAACAGACAGTCCTTTGTAAAGTCCAAGCTGTTGGAGTGTCTGTGTCCATTTCATTAAACTAAAAATCCGCTGGTATTAGATTTTAAATGGGTTTTATTATTTGTTTATTTGGGTGATTGGATGGAGCACATTACAAAACAGATCAGCAAATGGGAGCAGTCAGAGTATCAGTGGGAATGGCATTACCGTATATACTTGTGTTTAAGTTCTCCCACAGATAAGTCGGGACTTGATTTTACCATATAATTTCTGGTATTTTATAATGTCGGTTGTATAAGTCGAATGTGGAAAACTCACGCTATCGATCTAAGAGATTATGATATGCTAACGCCCACCTGAGAGAGTAACCACGGAGCACACTGCCTTTTTTTTCTTTGTATTTTGACTACGTGACCACACGGTAATACCCAAACTATTCCAAAGTGACGTTTGCACTGTTTTGTGTTTTTTGTATCTCACACCCTCATACACCTTTATCGTAAGAGCATCCCTTATCTACAATGGAGCGTTCGATCAGAAGAAAATATGAAGGTGGTTTTAAATTAAAAGTCGTTGAAGTGGCGAAAGAAATTGGTAACCGCGCTGCTGCAACAAAGTTCAATGTGTCTAAGAAACTGATGTGAGATTGGAGGAAGCAAAAAGATGTAAAAAATAAATTAAGTGTCATATTTTTGAATGGGCTTATAAGTCGGCGTCTGATTCTATGATCAATTTTTTGGGTTTCAAGACCCCGACTTATACGTGAGTATATATGGTAAAAACCAGCCTCACGCCCAACTATGTATAAAACATATGTACACCGTGGAGTTGCACAGGCACTCAAGGTCACACCATAACTTTATTCCCATTTCTTGCTTGTGCATGTGTAACTTAAATCACGTAGCATCCCCTGGGAAACTGTGGCATGCCAATTTTGTGTGGCTGTCAACATTATTGAATTAAGTGTAAACCACATTATATTTGCAGTTGGCATGTCCATGTTTTTTTTTTTATTATTAGTTAGGCAGTAGAAAACAGACATGTCATTGTTGGGATTTTACTTCTCCAGCAGACCACTTGATTATTAAAGCACTTGGAGTTGAATAAAAATGTTGCAACTTCAACTCCAAAATTGACTCCACCAAAAAATAGCCAACTCCACAACTCCAACTCCACAGCCCTGGTAACAGGTGTGAAAGCAATACACTCTTTCTAAAGAATGGAACTGATTTGGAGTTAATCAACATAGCAGCTTTATTGGAGAAAGAGAGATTCATGTGAAACCATTGCAGAACCAACGTGTTTCTGAAAAATGACCGTCACCTCATTTTAAATCTTCAGCTACTCATCTGAAATAAGCACGAAGTTCAGTTTGCTATAAACAGCTCAGCCACTCTAGACATATTGTAAGTAGGCTATCAAGAGGCGTCAGATGTTAATTATTACTTGCACCTGCATGTCAAAAGACTGAGCAAGCGCAGCCTTAATATTTTGAGCGGTGGATTTCTAGGAGTAAAGTCCATGTACTGCAAAAGACATAGGTGGATGCACTCAAAAAGTATAAGGCTAAAAAGAATATGCGCAAACTGTGTGGCAACCCATCCAGTATGAAAGGATACCCATCCATTTTGAGCATAGAGTGAAAAAACACATGTTTTTCTGTAAATGTACAGAATTACCCCTCAAAGCACATTCCAGCAATTTTTTTTTTGCACATAATTTATTACTCCATCTCAGAGAAACCAAGTCAGCACATCTTTCAGTTCATAGGGTGCGTGGGACAGGATGCTGGGAAAT
Organism: Erpetoichthys calabaricus; assembly: GCF_900747795.2. Lineage (NCBI taxonomy): Eukaryota > Metazoa > Chordata > Cladistia > Polypteriformes > Polypteridae > Erpetoichthys > Erpetoichthys calabaricus. The sequence goes on along the minus strand of NC_041398.2, from coordinate 75,996,141 downwards.
TTTATCTGATTTACTGATTTTTTACCTAACTATGTAAGTTGTACAATTTGTGCATCAGTTAATGCAGAAAAAACTATATTGAAACAACAGAATAACACAAAATTCTTAAATCATAATAATTTAACTTTTAGGGCAGACATCATCCTAGCAACAAGACAGGAAACCATGCCAGTCTATTACCTGATAAAAAGGTACTTAGTAATTTAGGAAATGGAGAGAAAGAGTGAAGCACTGCTTAGATCAGTGACAGATTGCATGGTGATGCTGAGGTTAGCTTTGACACTTCACATCCCTGGGAGACTGGGTATGAACTCTGGCCTAGTCACCACAAGTGTGGAACTTGCACATTCTCCCCATGTCTGTGTTGCTTTGTTTCTAGACAAAATGGATTTCCACTCTCATCCCAAAAAGCCTTGAGTTTAGGGTTAGCTGTTAGCTTTAAATTGCCCCACTTTGAATGTGAGAGAGTGTCCTGTCACAGATAGGACCCCAATTCAAGGTTGACGTCTGCCTTTCACCTGAAGATGCTGGGATAATCTCTAGCAGCCTGACATTTATATGTACTGTACATTTACTTCTGGCAACATACACTGTGACTACACCACACTGCCTCCCTACTGCCTGAATAGAGATAACTGAAATCTTAACAGATTAATAAAAATAGCAAAAACCAGCACAGCTAATATCAGAGTATTGTCTGTCAGGACAAGAAGTCTGTTTTAACTATTCAGAATACTATAGTGAAATTCATTATATTCACAGTCATTTAAAATGACTGCTGTATGATATTAAATGTTCTTGAGAAAGAGCTGTCTATTGAGTGACATTATATTTGTATGAAAATGTGCCTACTGGAAACAGAAAATTTGCATCAAAATTGCCCATTTACAATCTATTTTATCCTTTACAATGACTTTGATGAGAGTCATTTAATCCAGTTCTTATTAAAATAAAGTACAGTATATTTAACACATGCTGCATTTGCTGTAGATTTCTTCCTAAGAGACTGATAAAGAAGAGTTTTAGCGTAAACAGAACTTATTACGTGAAAACACGTAAAGTATGATATTTAGTGGTATGGTATGGTTAATTGCAATCAAGCACACTTTCACCTTTTTATTTGTAAATATAAAAATCTTTACCCAACAGAACAGTTTAATGCCATATGTGGTTAACTGGGAATGTCAGTTGTGAGTGGCTATGCATGCTATAAAATAGTTTTAATTATACTGTATATTATAAAATTGACATTTTTTAAGTTTAAAGAACAAATAAAGCAATTTGTCTTTTGCAACCTTTAAGTAATTTTTTTTTCTTACAAATGCGTTGAAAACTATTTTTCTTGAATAAAAAAACACACACTACCTACACAACAATTATCTTATCCATCCAAAGAAGGCATCATTCCTTTACTCAGATATAATTTTAATTTAGTTAAGGTTAATTGCAACTGATATTTTGAGAGAAAATGCAAAAATAAAACTAATTTATTTTAGTATTATTTTTATGTTAGGTATGAGGTAAAAAACTGTACAGTAAGTAGTCCTTGTGTCAGCATTGGTAGAAAATATCACCTTACTGCATTCAAAAGCAGCATTGTGCTACATAGTTCGCTGAAACACCCAGCTAGTAGCGCCAGTCATGCACTCAAACATATATTAATTACTCATAAATCATATGAAGAAGGCATGCAGAAATGTCTAATGTTTTTAAATTAACAACAGTGTCTGTATTTGAGAAATTCAGTTACTTTTTTACATTCATGTACCAGGAAATAATATCAGTACCATACATGAAAGATGACGTTGATTACCATAATTTTTCATTTCACTTTTAAGTGAACTTGTGCAGCAAAATAGAGCGGTAATGGATGTTGGCTCGAGTTGAAGTGGGATTCCTTGGAGAGATGTAATGACCTCTTGGGTTATAAGGGCATTTCTAAGGAATGAATCAGCTATGCTATTTCATTGACAGATCAGGAGAAAGGACGCAAGTGACATGTAAGCACAGGTATTGTATTTTGCACCAGTGTAAGATTAGTGGCAGAATATTTAATGTGATAACGGGCGCAGGGGTCATAAGGCATTGCTTTAACTATTTGTCAGTTGTCACTCAATATATATCAGCCTCATCCCTCACACAATTTTACCATCATTCATCACCCCTGCTTTCATTTATAATTCAGGCATTTTCCACACGTTGTCAGGCATCACTTTACTGTGTATCAGATACATTTTTATCAAGCATAACCTAAACTATTTCTAACTTATTTTTTTTTTGCATATTACTAACCTTATCTGTCAGTTTTTGTTCACATCATTGTAGTTCCTTCTCCTAACATTGAGACCTTGGTGTGGTAAGATGACTTCTTAGACCTACAGTATATCATCTGTTGTCCTGTTAGGCTATTAATAGCAATTTGGTCTAAGCGCAAAGGCTAGACAAACAAAAATCCATTGTTAACCCTCATAAGCTCTTTCAGAGGACTTCAAATACACTCTTCAAAGAAAAACAGCACTGGGATCACACATTTCTCTAGCTCTCAATGACCAATATACTTTTAATCTCTTTCTTCATTCTGTCTAATGGCACCTTTTTCACACCTACTCTCATCTATCCTTCTTTCATCTTCCCTTCTTACCTTAATATACATGCTAACTGCTTTTTGCTTTTCAGTTACCCAGCTGATGAAGGGTATACAACTGAAACGTAGTCTTCTGCCTCCTTTACTCTTAAATATAGTTATATTGTGGAACATATGGAAATGGGGCATGATGTGGGAGAAGCAATTTGAGTGTAAGATGATGCCTGGTATTCTTAAAATATGGTCTGGTATGTTTTAATAGTCATGGAGAAACAGTTATGTTACGCTTAACTGGTAGCACTGAAATAAAAATGGGCCATTACGTAGTATTAATGGTATGGAGATTAATTTGATTCCCTTTTCTGCATCACAGTAAAAATGTTATACAAGTCACACTGTTGAGGGGATTATCTGTGTAACAGAATTATTTGGGATATAATTTTAACACCTACAGGTCCCTCTCACAATAGCCTATTTATTTAAAGCTCCCACTACTTTTTAATTGCTTGTCAGTGTGTCATTCATATTGTGCATCAGTATTTGAGGATGACGGACAAAAAATGGTTGATGGTTGGGCTGTTCTACAAATGTCCTTCAAATGTCATAGAAATCCATCTGTTTTTGTTTGTCATGTTCAAAAGCACAGCTGAACACAATTTTAGTAATATTAATATACATTACTAATTGTTTCATGTTTAAATAGTCCTTTTCATGACTTTTGAAGGCTTTTTGAAAATGAACATGTTACAAAACATGTAAGAAGGTCTCAAAAGAAACCATAGAAGACAAGCCATTCATGCCATTCAAACTAAATTTAAACTATTTTTACTGGAATAACTGTTCAACATTTGGACTGCACATGCTTATCTCAAAAAAGGATCACTTCACAAGGTTCATATTTAGAGGGAGGATATTTCAGCAAACCATCTGATTGTCAGATTACATTATACAACACATATAGACATTTGCAATTTTTAATTTTTACCTGGAGCACTTCAAGATGCCGTATGAAAGGAGCCAGCCGACACTACTTGGGGAGCCAGAGTCAATAGAAGGGAGATAAAGCTTGCTGGCAGAGCAGTGGAGGAGAAAAAGAAAGAAAAGGAAGAGGAGAAATTTGTATTCAGCTGTGACTGTGCTGGACTGTGTTGTGCTTGTGGGAAACGGGGGAAGGTGTTTCCCATGAGGAAAAAAGAAAATTAAAAGTGCATGCTTGTACTTGTGCCTCTGCGTGTGTCTGTCAAATTTTGGGCGGCGGTATGCCCGCCTGGTGGTCCATAATATATATATATGTATATATATAAATATACTAGCTCCACCCACGTAGTAGTGAAACAGGGCAAACTTTAAAAATCAATAAAAACAAAAAAATGTAATTCTGGCTAAGCGGAAGGTAGATACGCTCTAACGTCAAATGTTGGCACTGTATCTGATCGTGTTCAGCTTTTATGGGAGAGCGTCCCCCGCGTGGAGAGCAATCAGCAGCTACCCTCTAAAACACATGTAGATCTGATCTCTCTCTCAAAAACATCAAACATTACTCCTTAACAATCTGTAGATGTTAATGTCTGTTGAACAAACGAGTATCGCTAGCTAAGCAGAGGCAAGGTACGCTCCAACACGTGGCGAGAGGTAGACCGACTTGAACAGAGGCTGGCGCTTGAGTGAGGAGGGCCACGCCCCCTCCCCTTGGCTTGCAGCTGCTCTCTTGGATTCATGAAAATAAATTGGTACCGCAAGCAAACTATGATTCATAGCATGTTGAGAGTTGCAAAATAAACTGGAATGTTCAAGCAAATTATAGAAAAAAACCTGATCTAAATCTGTTAAGTAGTTAAAAAAAGCAGACAAACATACAGACAGACAGATATTTGATTTTATATATATATATTGTGAGAGCTAGCCCGAACACCATAAGACTGACACTGGTACTATTGTAAAACACAGGCTTTTACTTACAAAAGTCCCCTCACAGTCCCACACAGCACACATTGCTCCCACACCATTCACCCTAAATCACGGGCCTTTTAACATCCGTGGGCCCCTTTCTTCCTCTCGCTGGAGCTTCATCCTCCTCCAGCACCCGACTCTCGCTCCCCGACTGTAGGAAGGTGGCCCCTTTTATAATCACCCGGATGTGCTCCAGGTGCTCACTGCTGCTCTTCCAGCGGCACTTCCTGGTGTGGCAGAAGTGCTGCCTGAGCACCCAGAAGCACTCCAGGCATCCCTAGAAGGTCCTTCCTTCACCTTCCCAGGTGTGGCGGAAGTCCAGATCTCCCAGGCTCCATGATGCTCGGGGCGCCCCCTGGCGGTGGCCATGGGCCCCAATGGGCTTGAGCTGCCTCACTCCATTCCCGTGGTCCCCTCACTATCTAGGGCAGTTGCCCCCTTGTGGGCTAGGGGACGCATAGACCGCCATCCGGTCCTTCCAGGTGTCCCGGCTGGGTCTGGCCCCCAGCCTCCTGCCACTATATATATATATGAGTCATACAAAGAGCTTTACTTCTCCTTTATATTTCTTAATCACCCTAGCAAAAAAAGTGCATGAAAATACACTGAATTTAAGTGCACTTACTGTATTAAAAGTGTGCTATTTTCAAGCACTAATTTTGCACTTAGTGTGCGAATGTTATATCATTAGTGTAACTAAATATATATTTAAATAGAACTAAGTGTACTTGAATGTACTATTTTGAGACACCGTTAATATGCTTAAGTATACTTTTCTATTATTTCTGTACTTTCATAAATAAACTTTGTTTCCACTTTGAGTATATTTGAATCCAGCTTTCAAGTACTTGTTAATACACTTATATAGGAAATAGATTTATATTTCAATCAAAATGCAATGATAATATATCCATCCATCCATCCATCCATTTTCTAACCCGCTGAATACGAACACAGGGTCATGGGGGTCTGCTGGAGCCAATCCCAGCCAACACAGGGCGCAAGGCAGGAACCAATCCCGGGCAGGGCGCAAACCCACCACAGGACACACACACACACACCAAGCAGACATTAGGACCAATTTATAATCACCAATGCACCTAACCTGCATGTCTTTGGACTGTGGGCGGAAACTGGAGTACCTGGAGGAAACCCACGCAAACAGGGGGACAACATGCAAACTCCACGCAGTATGGACCCGGGAAGCAAACCCAGGTCTCCTTACTGCGAAGCAGTAGCGCTACCACTGCACCACCGTGCCACCCATGATAATATATTGAAAACATATTTTTGATATGTTTGAAATGTATTTACAACTCAAAAATTGCACACTTTATATATAACATATGCACACTTAGTGTACTTAAATTAAGTGTACTTCAGTGTATTTTTTTCCTGGGTCTCTGCAAATAAGAGTAAGTAAGTGCAGCAAAGTGCTCTGCAATTTATGTTTGGTACATAAGAGCTCTGTCATAACACTTTATTGGGATTTGAATTACATTTGAAGCATTCAAACAGACAGCGACAAACACTTGTGTCCAAATAGACCTCTCTGGGAAATTGTCACAAAAAAACTGAAGGCCGTAAAAATAAAAAAACAGCACAGAGATCTAAGAAAACAATATTGAAATAAGGCCTACCTATAACAGACATTTTAACACAATGCAAGAAATTTGTAAAAATAGTCTAATATAATAAAGTAAAATGTATATGTGTACATATTGAGGTGGACAGCCAGGTCCCATGCCCAGCAGGGATGCCCCTTCTGCATCTGTTCGGGGGAGCAACCATGGGCAGCTTAATACCTCCCCCGAGACGCTTGGTGGCAGCTTCCCTGGCAGACGGTGATCCCCCAACCTGTCGCATGGCTCCATTTGAGATGGAGTCCTCCACAGCCTGGTTGGGGGCTCGGATGGCCACTAGGGGGAGCTGCATGGAGTCAGCAGCCCGTCTGGACAAATCTTCAGCCCCACCCGGAAGTGCAACTAGGACCAGGTGGTCAAGCACCTGGAATGCTTCCGGGTGGGCTATAAAAAGGGCCAGCCACCACCACTCGGCAGAGCCAGAGTCGGGAGGAGGAGGACTAAGCCTGAGGAGGAGTGGTGGTAAAGGAGAGAGGATTGTGTTATGTTGTGGAATAGTGCTTGTGGACTGTGTATTGCCTGTGGGTCACGGGGAAGACGTGCACCCATGGGTGAAGAAAATAATAAAGTCTGGTTGTATTTGGTACATGCCTCTGTGTCGGGTCGGGCGCCTATATAGCGCCTTTGTTACAATATACATTACATATGCAGTATGTAATATATATACAAGGTCAATTATGAATAATAAAAATGTGTACAAAATAGTACAATATTATTATTAATATTATTACTACTTTTATGTTGCACAGTTTCTGTCCAATGTTAGAGAATTTGTGGGTAAGCTCCTCCTGCATCTTCTGCATCACTGTCATTGTTGTTCTCAAGTAATCTATAATGTAAAAAAGGATATATGAAAAATGATCAAAATGTCAATTTAGCAGTGGTTTTCTGATGTGGCCTTTGTTATGCAATTATAATCACAAATAAATATAATTATACAATTAAACATATCATATGCTAACCTTTTAGTTCTTAACAGTTAAAACTGAAAAGACATCTTAATTTTATTAAATCTTGAAAGTCACAGGGCTGTTGGTAGGGTGTCAACATATTCATCATTAGATGAAAGTGTAGCATTGTACTTCTGATTTGGTCTAAAAAAAGATTTTCTTGTCAGTACAAAACTGTATATCACAGATGACCATCTGACATGAGTTCTATGAAATTTTATGTCTCAAATTCTCTCTCCTCCTTGTGTTTTCTGGATCTGTGTCCAAGCCAGATCTGTCTTCTAACCAAAGCAAGTAGCCATGAGCCTTCTCATATGAATCTGAAAAACAACACCTAAAAGGGCTTTTCTAACTGTGCAATGCTACCAAAATTCTGGGAGAGCAAAATAAAAAAAATGAGGAAATTACAACATAAAATGGACTCTTGCATTGGTTTCCTGGTTTGCTTCTATTCCAACATTTCTCTCTAGCAAGCCAAATACACATCTGCTGAAACTCTTAACACAAAATAAATTGGCAAACAGACATTAAACATGTTTAAGCACTGCAAAAATACTAAAAGGAAGAAAAGGTACAGAATTTTTTTCATGGGCTACTAACTACAAACAATATACGCTACTAGACATGAACAAACAACAATATCTGAGAAAGCAAAAAAAAGAAAGAAATCACAACATAAATCAAGGCTTTTGCACAGTTTTCTGGGGCTTCTATTCCAACTTTTCTTTAAAAGAGAGGAGAAACATTTTGAACAAAGAATCACTTACAGTGCTAAATAAAAAATGAATTTTGATACAAAAAATAAACAGAACAGAGCCCCATGAAGCCCATTCTATCTCTGGCAAGACAAATACTCACCGGCTGAAATAAGGAAATGAGTGCATATAAATACACCCCGATTGAGAGTTTACAATGCATGCTTCTCCCAATAATTGGTTAACCCTTTTACACCTTTTTAATCATTTGCCGTCAACATCCAGAACAGCCTATAGCTGAATGAGACCTTTTATGATGCAAGCTTCTGAGATATTTAGTTAGTTTTGAGCATAAAGAGGCATCAGAAGTGGGCAGGAGGAGGAGTACAGGAACCTAATTAAGGACTTTGTTAAATGGTGCGACTCAAACCACCTACAACTGAACACCAGCAAAACCAAGGAGCTGGTGGTGGATTTTAGCAGGCCCAGGCCCCTCATGGATCCCGTGATCATCAGAGGTGACTGTGTGCAGAGTGTGCAGACCTATACATATCTGGGAGTGCAGCTGGATGATAAATTGGACTGGACTGCCAATACTGATGCTCTGCACAACAGAGGACAGAGCCGACTATACTTCCTTAGAAGGCTGGCATCCTTCAACATCTGCAATAAGATACTGCAGATGTTCTATCAGACGGTTGTGGCGAGCGCACTCTTCTACACGGTGGTGTGCTGGGGAGGCAGCATATAGAAGAGGGACACCTCACGCCTTGACAAACTAGTGAGGAAGGCAGGCTCTATTGTAGGCATGGAGCTGGACAGTTTGACATCCGTGGCAGAGCGACGGGCGCTGAGCAGGCTCCTGTCAATCACAGAGAATCCACTGCATCCACTGAACAGTATCATCTCCAGACAGAGGAGCAGCTTCAGCAACAGACTGCTGTCACTGTCCTGCTCCACTGACAGACTGAGGAGATCGTTCCTTCTCCACACTATGCGACTCTTCAATTCCAATCTGGGGGGGGGGGGGGGATGAGTAAACGTTAACACAATACAACATTTTTGTCTACTATACCTACCTTGCACTCTCCACCTTGCTTTTTTTTTTTTTTTTAACTTGCAGTGCATTTTTATTGCTCTTTAATTATTGTTTTTATCAGTATGCTGCTGCTGGAGTATGTGAATTTCCCCATGGGGATTAATAAAGTATCTATCTATCTATCTATCTATCTATCTATCTATCTATCTATCTATCTATCTATCTATCTATCTATCTATCTATCTATCTATCTATGCTGTGAAAACCTCTGGGATATCTGTGCTTCTTGTTGGGTCCAGTCAGGGTTGTCAACTGTCCATAAAAGACTCCATGGAAGAAACACACCCCCTACCCTGTCAGCGCAAAAACTCCACGGGGGTTCCACTAAGTAGAGCGAGTGTAAAACTGCTCCTTTCAGAGAGTCAATAGAAATGCCTGAGTTCTAGAAGTGTTGTAGCCAAAGAAATAATAAATGCGCCCATACTATCCAGGAAACTTAATGTTTTTAATACTGATGTGTATTAAAATCCAATATTTTTAAATTGTTGTTAATCTTTGGCTTATCAGAAATGTTTGTTTCACTTTTCACTTAACATTTTCAGTTGCCCATTTTTGCAGAAAACACAATTTAGGCCCCCTTGCTGTCAAAACAATTTGTCTAGTTCTTATCAAACTGAAACAAGAATATTAATTAATACGCCCTATAGTGGGAACATATCAGCCTAAATTGTACAGTTGTTTTGTTTGCATTCAAAGAAGTTTACCAAAATGTGACCTAGGTATGTCTTTATCTCTTTTTTGGTAAAATATGATAATATGTAGGCATACGACTACTTGTCTGAAAATAAAGCAGCCCATGACCAATGAACATTTTGTCTGCCGACCTTGCAATTAATAAATGCTGCCAGTGAACCATGGCAGGGCCACCAGCTATAATAGTGTTTGGCCTGCCAGCAATGGACTGATGTTAACCTGCTGGATGGTTCCCACTAGTGTTCAAGCAGCTATGAGCCGCTGATGAGCTTGTAACTACTGAGCGGCCAGCCACCAGCAAACTAACCGTCGGCTACTAGCTGAAAACTCTATTGGCTTGCTGCTGCCCCTCCTTGCTGTCAGTCTGCTAATGATCTACTGACTGGCGGTGTTTCATCCCAAAACAGACAGAGGACCAATAAATGCTTGCTTACTGAGTAAAGTTGATCTATTATATTGATACAGGCTACTACAATGAGTGTGTTGTTAGGCATACTAATGAATGAACTAAATAAATCTCATTTTGCTTAGTGGTGTAAACACGATGAAATTTGTGTTATTTCAGATGCTAGCAAGTGTTCATAAGTGATAACATATTTTTGATAGCTGATTAGCCAAAGCTTTGGAATATGTGTTTTCTTTAATGACAATAAATGTACAAATTAAAAATATAAACAAACATTACAAGATTGTCATAATGCAATAGCAGTATTAGAAATGTTGGTTTATGTGTTCTAAAAAAACGTGTTGCATGTTACTCTTTGTGTTCATCCAAATTCAGTTATGTAAAAAGAAATACAAACTTTAAGTACTGCTAAAAACACTAGTGACTCTGGAGTTTTTTACAAAAGAAAAATTACAAAAGATATGAAATGTTAAAAATTTTTGTATGTATTCAATTACAAGTAATATAGGTAGTAAAATAAATAGAAATTGAGATGTAGTTGCTTCAGTTGATTCAGTCAACTGTTTTTCCTAAAGTGAACATTGTAGACTGCATACATTATGTTCACATTTGCAGTGACCAATCCCTCACTACAGCATTCTTCTTTTAAACTGTCATATGGTAGAAGTTAGCAAATACGTGAGTGTCACTTGCTCTGGACTGCATTCCTGGAACCTCTGGGACCAAGGCATGTATCATTGTTGTTAATCTTTGGCTTATATTAATAGTAATATAAAATATTACTTTTAATATTAATATTAAAAATTTCCCCTTGGTATTAATAAAGTATCTATCTATCTATCTATCTATCTATCTATCTATCTATCTATCTATCTATCTATCTATCTATCTATCTATCTATCATGTTGTATCATGGTTTTTTTCCCATTATGTGCTTTTTAATGTTTCTGGAAATGCCTGAGTGATAAAGTGGTTCTGGCAAGGTTACCTGCAAAATTATTTTTGAACGCAGGCCTAAATACACAGCCTTTCTGAAATGGCTACAGGCAAGACAGTAGGTCGCATTTCTCAACTACATGGCTGAATAGTAAATTTTGGTAGCTCAGGACATTTAGGTCTTTTATTTGGAAAGTGACTGACTTGTCAGGACCTGGTAGGTTTGAATTCTCTAATGTGGTTTTACCTTGATGCAGCTAGCACCTTGGTCCTCTTTAAACCCCTGACTTAAAATTCAAATACTGACAAAAACAACCTGAATGAAAATGTATTACTCACAAACTGTAGACATGTTTCATTCATATAAAAAGCATCTGGTGTCTTTTTAAACCCAGGCTTCCCTGTGATATCAGTTGGTAGCAGCAATGCCATCCCTTCCAAATTTACAAAATGTTCAGTGAATGCACATGAATCTAGACATCACCTTTAGTTAAACTCTATTTAAAAATGCACATGTGCAAAGTAAAAATCATAATGAGAATATAAAACACTATAAAATTCTAAATTAGCATATGTTGCCATAATTCAGTGCATTCATAAGAAATGTAATGATTTAGTTCATGAGGTAGAAAAAGAATAATTGTGTCAAATATTTGAAATATGCTTCAATTTAAGCGTTTAAAGTCTAAATATTCTCAATTGTAATAGAAATTTGTCACGTTTGCCCTCTGATAGAGGTCCATGGAGGGTTAGATTCCTAGTAAAGGATCAAAAATCAAAAATAACATCTTGTTCATAGTCAATGACCTTGAAATAGTCTAAAATGATACCCTACATTCTTATGTTCGAAAACTGTCATTTGCAACTTTCTGGAAGTGGCTCTCAGAGGACTACAATCACCAGTAAAGAATCAAATATCAAAAATATGATCATGTTCATTATCAGCAACCTCAAAATAGCATAAACCAACACTCCACATGCCTATATTACTGATCCCAATTTTTCCAAAGTTTTATCAAAATAACTAACAAAACAAAATAATACCTTGTAACATATGAACGAAATATTTAATTGTGCCCATAGTAGCCTAATTATATACCTAATGGTTTTTTTTTTGTTATGTGATGGAGATATGGGATGGCTTTGGAATTTCTAGGAGCAGATTAAGCACCTAGATGTACCCTCGTGATGCCACCTATATTCATAGTACATTTTATGCCTGTTTTATAGTTTCTCTTTTTTATGATGAAACAGTTACCAGATTCTTGGTCTTCTTCTGGTTCCTGGTGTTATAGAAAAGTGCCATTTATCACCCAGCAACCTGTCTAATTAAAGTGATACCCTAAGGGCCCTTCATTGCATCTAAAACACCAAGAAATTTCTCAAAGAAAAAGATGAAAAACTGCTAAGATAGACCCATTCTGAAAAATTAAGTAGCTATATTAAGTTGATTCATACATATAGTATAACACACAGATGCATGCTAATTCCTGGTGTACAATTGCTGTGTTTATGTGTTGCAGCCAATAGGGGGTGTCACACACCCCCAACCCCAGACACAATTGCAGTCACTCTGTCCCAGGTTCAAATTAAGGTGCCTTTATTAACATGAAACACCTTAAACAGAATACTGCTTTGTCACAATCCCAACACAATGGTTTTCCTTTCCTTTACACCTTCCCCCACTCTCTTCCTCACGACTCCGACTCTTCAAATGATGTGAGGTGGCTACTTATATGTACTTACAATGTCAGAATTCTGCATGGGACAGCCACTTCCTGCTGTTCTAACTGGCAGCACCCATGGAAACCAGTAGGGCTACCTCATAAGACTACAGTTCCCAGCATGTCCTGCAAGTGTGTGTATGGGTACACCGGCCCAGGAATGCTGTCACTAAGCACAATGGAAGATAATACAGGAATTTGAAGGCTATCCCCCCATGCCTATCCACCACATTGGCCTTCCAACCTGGCAAAGGTTTTCTGTAAAACCCCACTGGGGATGACACTCTATCCATTTGTCCTTCCATGTATGCATTACATGCCTCCTGGCTGAGACAGGGAATGCCTTGCCTCTGTCCATCCAGTATCCTGACTTCATGGCAAAGGAAAAGGGTCCATTTCACCCAAGACACCAATCCATCACTCCAATAGACCTATTTAAAATGAATATGTTTAAATATTAGATGGTGTGTCTTGTGCACCTTGTGCTTTTGTATAGGCACACAAATTATTGAGTAATAATTAAAAGAATAAAAGAATATTCAGTAAAAGAATATCTGTTTGTTCTTAACATGCATTTAAAATAAGTAACTTGCATAAGTCCTTGAATATAGTGGGCATCTTTTGTGAATTCATTTGTGAATTTCCCCTTGGGATCAATAAAGTATCTATCTATCTATCTATCTATCTATCTATCTATCTATCTATCTATCTATCTATCTATCTATCTATCTATCTGTTTATTTGTGTCTAAAAAGCTTAAGGCGGAGCAGTCCCAAAAAGAATTTCAGGCATGGTGTGTATGATGTTCTTAATGTAGCCCTGCATGGCACACAGCTTGATGTTATTCAATGGTTACAATAACAGCGTGAAAAATGGTTTAAATTTCCCAGCTAATAAATCTGTTACCATTTCAAGTCACCTTGGTTCTGTTCCTCATTGTCATGAATCTATGGCAACATACATACATACATGTCATACATACAGTATGTTAATAGCCTGAGATGATTATTGAAATGTGTTTGTTCATGAGGAACAATTCCACCATTTTACAAAAGTTCATGGTTGCTCTTCTGCCACACAGCTCCAGAGGCCTAGGTTTAAACTTCTTATGTGTTCTCCTTTTGGGTTTCTTCAGATGTTCCAGGTTATCTCCCATTCAATGGCCTATGATGACTGTCATCTACAACTTCACCATATGTGTTTGAGTATGGCTTTCATGTTTCCTGTCTGCAATGCAGTAGATGTTGTGCAGATTCAGCATCCTTATATTTATTGGCGCAAAGATGTTTTGTTTATATGAAAACAAAAATACTAAACAAGTACCCATATGTTAAGAAGCAGGCAGCAGTTACAAGTCTCAGACCATACTTTTCTGTTCTCCTTTAATCTCATTTACCCAGAAATATAGTAAGAAGTCAAGCAAAATGACACCCAAAAATATATAAATGCTTCAATCTCTGCATAGATTAACATGACGATCGGTTAAACAATGGTACATGCCAATTTCCTCTGCAGAACAACAGTGTAAATACACTTACTTTGGTTCAACAATAGTATTTTTGTCAGCTATCAAGAAGTACCTGATTAGAAACCAATGTCCCCAAAACTTGTTCATTTTCAAAGGAAGCAGGCAATTCTGTATCGCCACATTGTGTGTGGATGAGATACTAATCAAAGTAGTCTAACTATTCAAAGCAGGTGACTCTTTTGCAAGATGGGTAAATATTTATGTCCTGTAGATAGCCATCAACAATAACCTGTAGCAAAATTTTCCAGAAATGTTGCCTTTTCTTTAAAACACTGGTTTATAGCCAATTACACATCCACCACCCATTACCTATAAATTAATAAAATAAATAATTATGGAAGTTTTTTCTTTTTTAAATGCAATGATTAAGTTAATTATGCCTATCTGCAGTAATTTAATTTTGATTTAAATAACCACAGCTTACTGTATGAATCTGGCGAGTTGGCAGCCTTTGCCTTAGTAAGACAAGTAGCCACTTATGTGAATGTAGTTACAGAGCACTGTGCAGATTTATGTTTGTACAAGAAAGTGTCAATCACTCATATTAGGTAAACAACAGTATAATCAAGCCTCCTTTTAAGATGAAGCTGGCATTTTACATCAATGACAAAATGATAAACTGTCTGCCATTGCATATATGCTATGTCTTGAAACATATACTGTATTGAAATTCTTCTCTCCTATGCATGATATTGATTTTGCAGTGACTGAACTGATCCCTATGTACAAAACTCACATTTACTTATAACTGTGGAGAATTCAAAAAAGGAAAAACTTTTCTTTTATGAATTGTCAAATGCCAGAATGACAATCAAGATTTATAGCATTCTTGAAAAATGTATGGCCTGATTGCATATTGGAATTCATAGACAGATAGGACTATAGCAAGAAAATGTTTGTTGATGTACATGTTTTTCATGAAGTACTACATGTTCCTATTTAACAATCCCCTGTATGCTTGATTTTGCTGGTAGCCACATTGATGACCAGTCTCACTTATATACTGCAACACTTAATGGACAAACTATGAAAGAGCAGTAAGATTCATCATTTTTACTAAGTAAACTCACACTTAGATCCCCAATGCAGTCAGCAATTTTTACAAGAATAGTATGGCTAAAACACTTCCAGTATATTCAAAGAAATGAAATATGTATGATAAACATACATACTTACAAGATATTTTTTTAATCTGGATTTAAGCTGTCCTAAGTTAGCTGCATTCTTGTTATATTTTGGACAGGGTTCTTTTCCTGGCTTATGTTTATATTCCTTTTCGTTGTTGTTTTGTTCATTTTTCAGTTTAAATTATTTAGTATGATTATTTCTGTTAATATTGCTCTGTTCATTTATCATATAGTCAATGCATTTAAGGTATTATTGTTTTTGTTATGTTTAAAAATAGAGGGACCGTAGAGGGACCGCTCCCAACCATGTAAAGGCTTATGGGAAATGCAGTCCCTTGCAATTCATTTGAATGTACTCCTTTCTTTGGTTCTGACCTCAATTTATTCTGTTCTGCTTCTTATGTTTATTCTTATGGATTTGGTTGTAGACTTATTTCCTTTTGATTGCCTTGTTGGCAACTGCTTTGTGCTTCTTATTGCTCTTTTGAGCTTTTATTTGTTTTGTACTATTTTTGTGACAAAGCATACTTTTTATAAAGATTCTTTGTTTGTCCTTTTTCAACATTCCGGTGGTTTACGGTCATACTCCCTCTGGTATGGCTTGGTCTATATTTTGTGAACATTACTTATATATTTTGAATTTTTGAAACCAAAACCCATTTGGCCGGGTGTGGGTAAAAGCCAGCCAGTAAAGTTGGAATTCAGTCTGCCTTACAGTATCCTCACCTGAGCAGGCTGATTAAGATTTGGACCAGCTTAGTTATTATATTTTGGAAGTTTTATACTGCTAAATCACATCAATTCTCAATCGAATTTCTCCATTGATAAACAAAACAAATTTAGTTGAATACTATATGTTTAAAAATAAGTCTATTTGTTATGAAGACACATTCATTCCAAGTCCAAAAAAAAGCTAATTTGGGGGCCATGACGAGAAAGGAAATGGAAATGACTTAGTAATATGTAGTGATCGGAAGATGCCCAGATTTTACATGTTCCTAAAATGGTGATTTTTTAGTTTTTTTGGGGGGAACCCAGGAATTCAGCCAGACTTAACCTGACTCAGACACTCACAAACAGAAACATGCAACATGTTGGCACAAATGGATTGATAGTACAGCATATGTTAAATACATAAAGAGGGCAAAAAAAAAAATTAAAAACCAACGTACACATAAAACCCACCAAATTTCCCAGATGGCGATAATTATTTAACTAAAACAGAACAAAATGAAACCCATCAAAACACTAAGCAAAATCAGTAAACGATGCACACTCACAATACAGTCCACAAAAAAGTCCTGTTTCCCAGAAAAGGCTCCTGGATATTATTAAAAGTATTGTCCTACCAAGTTCCATATGTTACGTGAAGATTTGAAGTGAATGGGAACACTCCCCAGATGAGGACTTAGACAACCATGACGAAAGTACACAAACAGGCAGGCACAGAACAACAACATAAATCCAGTAAAACTGAAATTCAAGATGGTTGTATTTGTAATCCAACTGATAGTGAAGCATTGAAATTAAGGGACATTGACGATCACAACCTTTCCGGTGTCTTACAGCCCCTTTTTACAATTAGTGCCTCATTAGGTTTCTTCCTTCCAGCAGCTCCTGCGGCAATTTGACTCTGCCCAATAGTGCAGTGCTTCTGGGGTTGCTGGTAATTGAAGTCCCCACTTCAAATCGACAGTCAGAACAAAATGAATAGGAATCAATATGAATAGGTTCAGTGGCAGCACTTACAAAACATGCCATATTCAAGTGGTAGGTTTTTAGCCTTGATTTAATTTCTTAAGCGAATGGGGCTTCTCTCATATTGGAAGGTCAATCATTCCAACATTTAGGTGCTCTGTAGCTAAACACAATGCCTGGTACACTAATTTCATTTATTTTTTAAATTTCAAGCTAGTCTGCCTCTTGAAATGGCAAGTCCACTATGAAGTATAGGTATTAATAAGTTATGTAATGAAAGAGGGATTCGACTATTTATGACTTTATACAGTATGTGAGTTGCTCCTAATCTTAACTGGACGCCAGTGCAGCGATAGAAGAGCTGGGGTTCTTTGGTCCTGCTTTTTAGTTCTAATTATGAACGTAATCTTTGCTGCCATGTTTCGAACTGCTTGTAGTGTGGTCAGTGAATGACCTGAACAGCTTCAACAAGAAGCATTTTATGGGCCAGTGCTGGTTGAAATGGGTGAAGAAGCTGGCTTTTTACGACTCTGCACTTTTAGAAACCACTTAATTTTTAAAATATTAAAACTAGGCACAGAAATACAATAACTGAAAAGTAAATCTGTGTTGAAGAAAATGCCTTTTAGTAATGATGCTTTGTAATTTTGTTGATGATGGAGGTAAGTTAGGAAACTGCTATTTTATTTCTAGCACAATCTGTGACTTGTATGAAATAAAATAAATATATTTGTGATAGTTTATATTTACAAGTATGTAATGAAATAAATGTATTTGTGACAGTTTATATTGTGACGTGTGAGTCCCTGTCTTGCACCATAAAACACGAGGCTGAGTCTCAGTACTTTAGCAAAACCAGCTTTATTCAGCTTGAAACAGGAACAGCACGGTTATTTATTGAAGCAGTATCTACCTCTCTCCTATACACAGACACAGCAATCAGGCAGAATCATGGCCAGGTTAATGGCCAAGTAATACTGTTCCCTGCAATTATAATGCTCCTTGCATTACCTATCGTCGACAGCACTTATAGCGTGACTGTGGTCGGCTCGGTTTTGCTTTCGCAGTGAGTTGCTGCAGCACTGGGAGCCTACGATTGCCCCGGCAACTGATAAGCTATCTTCCACAGATGTGGCGATCATGCTTCAGGACGCTCTTTGGCATGTCGTCCCATTCGGGGGAGTGCCAAAAGAGTCTAGAAACCTTAGAATATTTACAACAGTGTAATTTGAAAGTGCAAATGTAGTTCTTTGTCAGTAAACACAATTCAAAATGTGTTTAAACATACAATGACTGAACCACACATAGCCACAGGATAGAGACAAGAAATAAATGCTAGATTTCCTTTCCACAGCAGAAATGCCAATAAGGGGTTAGAGATCTACAGTTTGTCCAGTTTAAATCAATAAAGCAGTATTATTTCCATGTAGAGAGATACTGATTAAGTTGGTCGTACAGAAACTCAAATCTTTGCTGAACCGTGCAACTGAATGGCAAGTTGTTTAGTTGCAATATTGAAAAGAATTGGAGACAGCCGTTTCAAATCCTGCATCCTAAGGCATAAAGATTGAAGGCCAAATTTTTATAAATTGGGAGTATGGTTAGAAAGTAAGAATTTAATCCTTAAAAATGATTTCAGATAGAAATGTGAAATTTAAATAAAAGAGCAAACCAATAAAGTTAACATTCAACTCTGCCAGATGCCTTTTCCACTTCCAGAGAAGGCAAAGCTTCAGGGGGCTCAGATACAGATGATACATATTTCATATTGAATATGAATCATAGATTACAAAGTCAATGCCTGCATTTGATAAACCCTTTTCAAACATTTAAAATGATGTAAGCCTTTACATTGCCAATTCTATTTGAATGAACATTTCCTGGTATCTTTAAAGTAATGACTAAAAGTGAAACTAGTATTAATTTTCTATTAGTATAAAAGAAATGCTGTTACTGAATGAGAATAATGCACCTGTTTCAGTCGTGTGATTTGTTTTAGGAGAACAGAAGTCCTGACTAGATGTTCTGTTCTGCGCTAGCTGTCAGGCTCATAGCAAGTGCAATGATTCTAAATTGTTTCTGGTTTATTTTTCTTTTCAGAGTGATTTCAATCTAATCAAGTAAACCAAATATAGACTTGTTTAGCTAAAACTGGATTCTGTAGAAATAAACATAGTGACCTTAGATATTACTAAATTTGCACAGTATAGCATAGATCTTTTAAAATCACAAATATACAACAATACACAACAAGCAACAGCAACAACTGGTTTAATGTCCACCGTCAACTGGTTTCCTCTACTTTCTGGAGTCTTGACTATCCGTAGTGGTTGGATAAATTCTTATGCTATCTTCCAGCGTTTTTTTATTCATGTCCACTTTAGTTACACTTTGGTTCAATTGCTTATACATTTGTGTCTCATTTTTCCATTACTCAGTTTTATTTACTTATTACTATAAAGATTATTAATTCTGCAGACAAAGTATAAGCTAAGGCTAAATGTATTAAATACAGCCTTACTCATAGGAAAATACTGTCTAATATTTGTTTATTTTTTTATGAATGATACCCCATATCCAATCTGAAATAAGTATTACAAAATTGCCAGAAATATTGAGAAATGACCGAAAGTAAATTAGTTTGTAGAAGCATTAGTATAAAGTGTAAAACCAAGCAAACATACATATGCTTGTACGAACCAGAAGCAGAAATAAACATAGGTTAGCAAAGGTTATTAAGTAGTGAGGACTAGTAATATTATATACCACTGAAAATTAAACTTTACACTTTAAAGTATTCGATTTAGCTGTGTTTTTATAACGTGTACTTGCTAACATTCTCCTCTCCTTCTCTCCCTGCTGCACTGAGAAACTGCTCAGTGAGGGCACTTAGTCTTGTCCCTTCCACTTCACCTTCACCTTCACTTGGCTGCTTGGAAGAAGTGTCTTTTGAAGACAGAGCGACCCACCGGATGGAGCTCCTGTCTGATAGACCCTACAATCTATGGCTAGAGCTGAATCTACAGTATTTTGTTTTGCATTGTGCCTAAGGGTGAGAAGCATAATTCCAAGAGGAGTTTATTTTGTTAGACAATTCAGTAAGTTAAATGGGTCAACATGGTTGGCATCCCAAATTTTATCTTTGTGTGACTTATCATTCCTTCACCCAGCCATAGCTGGTATATATCTTCATAAGTAGCATGAAAAGTCTACTGTAAATTTGAAAACTGAAAAAAGTAGTATCATTAAGGGAAAATGTTATAAGAATCAAAACATAAAGGGGAAAGTATTTTTTATAGTCATCAGTGTTAGAGATAACACATGATATCATTTTAGTTTAAACTAAATTCTCTTGATAACAGACATAAAATCCACAGGTCAAATATAGATCTAAAATGTACTTAAATGTAACATAGCTAATATTTACAACACACAACAATTCTGATAATTAAACACAAAGAAAATAGCATCACTCAATAAAGCAAATGATAGCTTAAAACAATATGATTTTAAAGATTTTGGCAGTTCTTTATCAGGATTTGAACTTTTTAATAAAGATAAGAGGTTTTGTCCTAATCTCTTTATATCTGAAGCTGTTTGCAATAGTGCTTCTGTCTTTCTGCTCTGGGATGATTTCACTAGTAAAAACAGACATACGTAATGAGAACACTAGGCGAGTAGTTAATAAAATGGGAGAGGAAATTGCCTTTCATTTAACCCCTTAAGCATCCAGCAAACTTCTGTTATGCTTTATTTCAAACATGTTAATCCAGTTTTAAGTACTCTTGATTTGTAAGTTTTGACATTTAAACTTTGGACATTTTAATTTAAATAGATTTACAAAAGTACAATTGTCAACTGTTGAGCAATTCCTGTTAATTATAATTGAAAAAAACTTCACGTTTCAGAGGTCCTAGCAGTTACAAAATATATAAGTTTACAATAATTGTATTATCCAGCAAACTAACAATCCAATTATGTTTTTTGTTATTTATACTATACAAACTAAACTATTAACATGTTCATGTTAGCTTTTCTGCACTAAATAACTGCACTAAATAACAGGAACATACAACCAATATATTACATTAGAATACTTAAAGTTGATGCAGTGTTTTTGTATCAATATGGTTGTCTCGATGCATGCTCAATAATCCAGGTAAGGAAATCCTAGAAATTTGATTCTGTTCATCTGGACAAAGTTTTTAAGTGGGAGAAATATTTCGAGACTTATCCAAGTCTCTTCCTCAGTCTCAATTGACTGCAGGTTTCCCCAACCTTATAAACAGTACCTTTGCTTAATCACAGAGACTAGCACCATTGACAAAGGGCCAGTTGATCAGTGATATGCAAATTGTCCACTGATTAGTAGATGTGTGAACCATTCATAGAGGGTTGAGGAATGGCTGCAATCACAGCATTGTAATGAGTAAAGCGGACTACAATCATTACAAAACCACTTCTTTGTTACTTATCATTTGTTCTTCATACACTGCTGACACAAACACGTGCCCGTTTCATCTTACGTTGTCAAAATGGGCTCTTTGTCTAGTATATATACAGTATATATCATCCAAGGTATGCTGGGATGTGAGAGGCGCTTATCTTTCACCTATTCTCCAAACAGCTCCAAGAAACTGCCCATTGACTGACATTAGCCCTGCATCTTCCTGTCCACACGATATAAGAAGCCCAACAACCCCGAAGGAGGCTTCTTTTGTGAATAGAGCAGACCATAGGATGGAGCTCCCTGAAAGACCCTAATCTTGATGACTAAAGTTCTTGCTTCTTTATTTTTGTTGATATGCCCGAATGGGCTGTATTTTGAAGCCATAATGGCACAAATTTAAGTTGACAGTTATGTTAAAAGGGAAAACCCAGTTGGTGTCCTGACTATTCTTCCATTTTTGCATCCTGTCATTCTGGCACTTGCAATATACCATAAAACTTCAATTATCTGTCAGAGGTGGGGACCGAGGCCGTGATGAATAAAGGAAAAGATGGATAAAAGAACAGCTACTTTAAAAATGATGTACAGTAGATTAGTTTAGCGAATAGTAAATATAGTATTAACAAAATGAATTCATTCATATAATATTGTAATGACCAGCGTAATAAGCAAAGACAAATCAGAGGTACCAGAGTTTTCTGTGTTTTACTTGGAGTCATCGTTCCGTATTAAATGGTGCCCTGCCTTATACTCTGTTATCTGGGTTACAGAGCACACCTCCGAATCAATAAAAGAAGGCTTTCTTACCAATCAGTTTATCTCCTGTCACTCACTTCCTGTCTTTCTCTATACCACACACAATCCTGCTTATTGTCTCCTGACTCTCTACTGAAAACTTCCTTCCGCCGCACCTTCCTTTTTCTCCTAACTTCTCCTGTCACTCATCTCCTAAGAGGTGTGTCTGTCTCTTACATAACAGAAGCTCTTCACCCAGTCCCATCACTTACACAGCATTCCACCCTTTTTCCTACCCCCCACAATACATCACAAGCAGCCTGCATGTCACAATATACTAACAAAGCATAATATAACAGAATTTAAAATGATAATTACAGTACAGAAGAACATTAATACCTAACATTAATACATAATAACATTATCATTAATGTTTTCCATTTTCAACATATTTTAAAATTTTGTCGGCATCATATTTTGCATTGTCTACTGCTGTTCTTCCTACTCTGTAAACTGAAGCAATACTTGAAGCACTTTCACCATTTCATAAATGTTTTAATAGTTTCAATTTTTTGTGACAATTCCAATACCATACGCTTACGTTTATCAGCCATAATAATGTGTAGTAGATTAATTATACAAAAAGAGAAAAGCTATGAAACGCTATTAAAACTAAATGTATGTGACTGACACTGTGATATCAAAATGTGGCATGGCACGTAGTGCTGGGGAAGAACACTATGCACTAGTACAAGGGAGCTGTTCCAATGTGTATAGCTTGTAGCGTACCACATGGCAGTAGTGTAGTACAGTACATACATTTTAGTAGATTAATAGTTAGGCGCTGGCATATGCAAGTTTTTTTCTTTGGCTCTGAAGGTTAACAGAAACTGAAAGTGAATCGAGTGATAGATAGATGAGGTTATATATATATATATATATTCACGGCATTCGTAGTCTGTGTCACAATCTGATTGTATGGGTGGTTACCTACCAGGTAATGCTTGTGGTTGGCCAGCATGTCTGCTAACATCCGCCACGGTGCCCTCAGTTGTGAGAAGCAGATCATAGAATGGTTGAAATAGTTTACTGTCAAATAATGCAAAGAGTACGCGACACGTGTTTCGCCCTAATTCTGGGCTCATCAGGCATACACACTCTACTGCACTCCCTCTCGGGAATCGAACCTCGGACGTCAGTGCCAGAGGCGAAGCCCCTAACGTTGCACCACGGCGTGTGGTTCGTTTATTTGACAGCATAACACAGTAATTTGTTTTTAATAGCTAGCAAGAGCAGGTTGAGTTTCAAAAACAATCTTCTCAGTATCCCCTTTTTTTTATATTTTTCTTGTTAAATGGTACACAGTGTGTGCATCTTCACTTTGTGCATTTTACATTCAGTGCATTTCGAAATACTGGAAGTTTTGTTCTAATTCATCCTTGAAAGTAACTTTCTTTTACATTAGCACATGTTTCACTTGACCTTTATATCTATTTAATTATAGTTTAATAAAGTTTTTTCTTTCCTAAAGAAGAGAAGGAACTCATTACAGAAAGTGCAGCAATTGCATTAAATAGTTGATTGTGTGACATTAATGAAGAACAACAGATCCATCTTGCCAAAACCTGCTAAATGGTTTGTTTTTATCAAGGGAGAAAATAATCTGTATTGAGTGTACTTGATTGTGTAATGCTGAAATATTTGATTGTTTAGCTTAATAGCATAATTTTCATCTGGCCAACTACATAACTCTAAACAGATAGCTTTACACTTCTCAAAACAGCTTATGATAAAATTGGATGTGCTCCTTATCTCATGTGGAGACTGCAAAGACAACTTTTCTGTCAAAGTGTCTTTGTTAAACAATGACTCAGGTGCCGCTGTGAGTGGCAGCTATTCAAGCAGCTCCGTGTATAACTTTATTTTTTCTACCTTTTTTCTATTTTCTATCTTTTTTCTATTTCACTGTTAACTCCTACCACTTTCTTTTATGTGGACTCGTTCCCAGGACACTTTTTACTACTTTTTACTACTTGGAGATGGATTTTTACACGCCGAGACTTGTCTATTCAAGTAGTCAACTTCAAGTGCTGAGAACAAATGCCCACTCCGGTGTGGTTCCCTATTTACCTGACGAGATAAGAAGGTGGTATCGTGGCAGCAGAGCCGGTGCTAACATAAAAGCCAAGCGTTTATAGCGAGAAAGTGGCACTACAAGCCTTCGATGCCTTCTGTGATCCTGGGAAATGTGAACTCACTACCAAATAAAATCGACGAACTGGCTATGCTGGTGAAAAATGTCAGGACCTACAGAGAATGCAGTTTGTTGTGTTTTAGTGAAACGTGGCTAACAACTAACATCCCAGATGCTAACGTGGAGCTACCCAGGTTTAGTACAGTTAGAGCGGACAGAGACGCAAGTACCTGCGGGAAGCACAAAGGAGGAGGACTTGCACTCTATGTCAATAAAAGATGGTGCAACTCTGGACATATTAACATTAAAATCTCCACTTGCTGCAGGGACATCGAAATGTTGGCCGTAATTCTGTGCCCCTATTACTTGCCCAAAGTGTCTGGACACGTCATTGTTGTCACTGTATATATCCCTCCTCGGACGAACATGGAGATAGCGAGTGACATCATCCATTCAGATGTGGCTAAATTACAAACACAACACCCCGAGGCACTTGTGCTAATCGCTGGAGACTTCAACCATGTGACGCTGGACAAAACATTACCTGCCTTCTCCCAGTATGTGGATTGTAACACCCGGGGAAATAGGACTATTGACCTACTGTATGCAAACAAAGACGCATACAGCACCACCCCACTGCCTGCGCTTGGGAAAGCAGATCATAACCTGGTTCTGCTTCAGCCTCACTACAAATCAAGAGTCAGGGAGCGACCTACAACCACATGCTCATTCTGGAAGTGGTCCCCTGAGGCAGAGCAGGCTCTGAGAGACTGCTTTGGAGCTACGGACTGGGATATCCTGCAGGGATCATATAGTGAGAACATTAAGGAGGTTGTTGACTGCACTACTGACTACATCAACTTCTGTATGGACATTGTAGTTCCAGTAAGAACAGTACGCTGCTTTGCTAACAACAAGCCATGGATTACAAGTGACATCAAGGGCCTTTTGAACCAGAAGAAAAGGGCTTTTAAAGGTGGTGATCAGCATGAGCTCAAGCGTGTGCAAAAGGAACTCCGAGTCCAGCTCAAGGCGGCGAAGGAGCAGTACAGGAGAAAGCTGGAGCAGAAGTTGCAGAATAACAGCATGAAGGAAGTGTGGGATGGGATGAAGATCATCATTGGCTGCAGCTCGAAGCGGGGTGCCACCATAGAGAGAGATGTGGAGAGAGCAAACCAGATGAACAGCTTTTTTAACAGGTTTGACCACCCTAACCAACTCTCACCTTGGAGTACTGCACCCTCCACCCATCCTTATGCTGATACCAGCATAGGAGAGAGTTTACCCCAACCCACAATTTCAGCAGCCCAGGTAAGCAGAGAGCTGAGGAGACTTTGTGCCAGCAAAGCAGCGGGTCCAGATGGAGTATCGCCACGACTGCTGAAGGCCTGTGCGTTGGAGCTGGGGAGTCCTCTACAGCGCATCTTCAACCTGAGCCTGGAACAGGGGAGAGTCCCGAGGCTTTGGAAAACATCTTGTATCACCCCAGTCCCAAAGGTATCACGTCCTAGTGACCTGTCGTCCTGACGTCACATGTGATGAAGACCATGGAGCGGCTGCTGCTTCACCACCTGAGGCCACAGGTCCATCACGCCCTCGACCCTCTGCAGTTTGCATACCAGGAGAAGGTGGGAGCGGAGGATGTCATCATCTACATCCTACACCAATCCCTCTCCCACTTGGACAGAGGCAGTGGTGCAGTAAGAATTATATTTCTGGACTTCTCTAGCGCCTTCAACACCATCCAACCTCTGCTCCTTAGGGACAAGCTGACAGAGATGGGATTAGATTCATACCTGGTGGCATGGATCATGGACTATCTTAAAGACAGACCTCAGTATGTGCGTCTCAGGAACTGAAGGTCTGACATCGTAGTCAGCAACACAGGAGCGCCGCAGGGGACTGCACTTTCTCTTGTCCTATTCAGCCTATATAAATCGGACTTCCAATACAACTTAAGAGTCCTGCCACGTGCAAAAGTTCACTGACGACACTCCTCTTGTGGGCTGCATCAGGAGTGGGCAGGAGGAGGAGTATAGGGACCTAATCAAGGACTTTGTTAAATGGTGCAACTCAAACCACCTACATCTGAACACCAGCAAAACCAAGGCGCTGGTGGTGGATTTCAGGAGTCCCAAGCCCCTCATGGACCCCGTGATCATCAGAGGTGACTGTGTGCAGAGGGTGCAGACCTATAAATACCTGGGAGTGCAGCTGGATGATAAATTGGACTGGACTGCCAATACTGATGCTCTGTGTAAGAAAGGACAGAGCCGACTATACTTCCTTAGAAGGCTGGCGTCCTTCAACATCTGCAATAAAATGCTGCAGATGTTCTATCAGACGGTTGTGGCGAGCGCCATCTTCTACGCGGTGGTGTGCTGGGGAGGCAACATAAAGAAGAGAGACACCTCACGCCTGGACAAACTGGTGAGGAAGGCAGGCTCTATTGTAGGCACGGAGATGGACAGTTTGACATCCATGGCAGAGCGAAGAGGCACTGAGCAAGCTCTTGTCAATAATGGAGAATCCACTGCATCCACTAAACAGTATCATCTCCAGACAGAGGAGCAGCTTCAGCGACAGACTGCTGTCACTTTACTGCTCCACTGACAGACCGAGGAGATTGTTCCTTCCCCAAACTATGCGATTCTTCAATTAATAAAGTATCTATCTATCTATCTATCTATCTATCTATCTATCTATCTATCTATCTATCTATCTATCTATCTATCTATCTATCTATCTATCTATCTATCTATCTATCTATCTAATACCACACGCATCTGCTCATAAGCTATCAGGTATTTGAGCAGAAAACATTAAAAAGTCATTTTTATTATGGTTTTTGTTATACATTTTTATAACAGGACAAAAAATAAATGGCAAACAAGGGATGGGTGTTGCTTTTCTAATTACATAATTCAACTTTTATGAAATTAAATAAAAGCATTAATCTTAACTATGTTTTAATCTTAACTACATTTTTATACATTTGTTTGTTGTTGTTTTATCTTTGTAGAGTAATATATTGCTCTACTTTCCCCTATTGTATTATTACTAAGTAGCCTTTGTCAGAATGCCTAATCCCGCAGACTTACCACTGTGTATAAGGTATTACAGTATATAACTTATCCCCACCTTCCCTTCTATATCTATAACCTCAGGCAATTAGGTGTAGTAAAATGACAAGCAGGAGTTAAGTTACACATTAAACAATGTATTATTGATAATATTCATAAATAATAACAATATGAAAGTACATTTGAATATTGGCAACCATACAACCTGATTAAATGGTGATGTGTAGTTTCAGGCGGCACACAGACTTGTAGTTATTTAATATGTCTCTAGTTAAGGCATCATTGGTGCTCAGCTTTCTTCAGAACAGGCCGCAAGCCTGTTCAAATATGGCTGCAAGCTGTGGTCTCTATTGTGTTCTCCTTTCAGTTCATCAGTTTGGTCTTCATGATCAGAGGTTAGTAAGAGAGATACTGTACTTCTTCATCATGTGTTGGTTAGTAAGAGAGAGAAAATGTGGTTGAACAAGCAGATTTATAGATTCTCTGTCCAACCCCTACAGCCAATAGGACATCATGATACTTAAAAGCTTCTGATCCAAGCCAATTCCAAACTGCCATACTTCAGACCAATGGGGGAATACAACATCTTAAAACCTGCCTTCCCCAAGACCATATGTCTTTATGGCTTTCTTGAGGGGGTTGAAAGATTTTAGCAGCGAAACACTCACCAAACTGGTTTAAGGCACACCCTCCCCCAACTCTGTCATAAAATTCAGAGAGACCCATTCCTAAAGGGGGGGGGGGGGGGGTACACACTCACTAATGTAACACTAAATCACATTGCTTTGCCTAAATTACAAATAAAGACATACAAAATATTTATCAAGTTATATGCAAAATCTCACATCACAACAGTTGTAATATTTTATGTCGTAGTTTTATAAAGGCTAAAGCTAACTAAAGATGAAAAACTTCAATAATAAATGGTTATGTGACTGTTTAAAAAAATGCTGACTGCCACAACAAACCGAAAGTTACAATTTAGTTTTGCCAGCGCTTTAGCTGTCAATGTGGGTAGTTATCTGCAAGAACTACACACTGCCCAGTGCCAATATAGTACTTGGGACTTACTCCATTCGATCACCCATCCATTTATTTACAAACCCACCTAAGACAATTCAGGATTACTGAGTACTGGAGCCAGTCCCTGCAGCGTGGGACACAAGAGAGGAACCAACCCAGGACAAACAAAATACATTGCAGGGTCTTCTTGAACACACCAACACTTATGTTGCATTCACATGTCAGTTATATGAAGGTGGCAGCAAACTAGAAATGCAATTTTTTCAAAGAGACAGCAATGAAAACATTTCCCTCCACACGAAGTGAATACTAAATCCATTGATCGAATCTTCTGTTGAGACTATTTTTTTTTCCAAAAATTTTCTGTTCACAGTAAAGAGGCAGACCAGATATATTATTTTTTTTAACATTGTGTAGCTTGTTGCTTTAGTCGGAGCACACCCTGTGTGTCTTCTCCAACACAGATAGGAGATAGGACTGAAAATGTGATCAAATTGGTTGACGTTCATTGTGAAATATACTCTGAACTTCTTCTCATCTGTGCCTGTATTTCTCAATCATCTCAGAATTACTTCTAGGAATTGCTCTAAAGCTGCGGTAGGCTGGTGCCCTGCCCGGGGTTTGTTTCCTGCCTTGCACCCTGTGTTGGCTGGGATTGGCTCCAGAAGTCCCCCATGACCCTGTTGTTAGGATATAGCGGGTTGGATAATGGATGGATGAATTGCTCTAAAGGTCTGAGTAGAATATGAATTTGTTCTACTCTACAACAGCACATAAGAAGTATTTACGAAGCATCCTACTCCCACTCCCAGTAAGGAGTAGGAGGCCACGTTTGAGAATGAGTGATGCCACAATTTTACAGCACACTGAGATATAAATTGCCATTCATTATGACATTTTGTAGTTTTCAGATACTAATGCTAAGGCTTCACTACAAAGATGATAATAATAATGAAAAAGCGTAATAATAATAAAATCATTTAATAATAATAAAATAAGAAAATGTTTAATAATAATAATAAAAGTTTGCCAAGAATGACCATGAACAAATAGCCTTTTAATCATTGTAAAAGGCTTCAGTGTGGACATCAAAATGGAGTTTGGACTAGACAAATGTGCCAAAGCCACATTCAAAAACATCCAAATTGATTTAGACATCACCATCCAAGACCTAGAACATGAAGGCACATACCTGTGAGTGAATGAAGGGAATACAACTAAACAAAAAAAAAGAAAAGATCAGAAAGGAAGAAGAGTACAAATGGTAACAAAATCTGAACTCAATGAAACCAACAGAATGGAAGCCATTAACACCCTGGCTATACCAGTTGTAACTTACAGCTTCAACATTGTCAACTGTAGACTAGAAGAGATCAGAAAACTTGACAGAAAAACAAGCAAAATACTCACCTTAGAAAGGATGCACCACCTAAAATCAGATGTAGACAGATGACGGTGACAGAAGCCTGACCCAACTGGAAACCACCTACAAAACAACAACAATAGGCTTACACACTTACCTTAATACCAAAAATGACCCCCTCCTTATGATTTCTACTGAGCATGAAATGCAAAAGAAAAAGTACTCTGTAGCTAGCCAAGCCACAACCTTCAGAAGAGAACTCAATCTTCCATTCTAAAAAGAAAAATGGTATGAGCATGAGCCCCAAACAGTAACAGAAAAAGATAACATCACAATCCTATGGAACATACTAATATAGACAGATCGTGAGATAAATACCAAGAGACCAGACATCATCATTAAATACAAAAAGAAAAAAGCTGCTTACTCATCAATATGTCTGTCTTGACTGAAAGTTACACCACAGTAAAAGACCTTGAAATCGAGATTGAATGAATGTGGGGAATGAAAGCCACAATACCAGTAGTGACAGGAACCCTCAGACTCCTCAGAAAGGAGAAATATACTCAACAGATCATAGGTAACATCAAAATACAAGAATTGCAGATCACACAATATCCATTAAATAGAATTCTACCTCATTCTAACCTTAGGCCCAAGGAATGGACCCAGTTATTATGTTGTATTATGGCATGAACTCAAATGGACAAATAATATAAATATGCAAAGTGATAGTAGGAGAAGGAAAAGAGGAAGGAAAACATAGAAGATAGAATATTGTGCTAAGCTGCACATTACTGTTACCACCTTGCAACAACATCAAAAATAATACTGTAACAAGCACCAACATGCAAATACTGTGGCAAACATACACCAAATGAGAGATAAGCCAGATAATAGGTACATCTATTTGACAATGAATGATTAATAGTCATACTTTCAGAATAATCACCTTCCTGCTGTTATGGCCTCAAAAAGAAACAGTTACTTAAAGAACCCATGTATCCATTCCAATTTACCACAAGGTGTAGCAGTTTTTACCATCAGCCTAGTACAGATTAAGATTTTCCCAGTTTACAGTCACCTATTATAATAACATACATGTCTCTACCATGCCAGAGACCTAAGAGATTAACCAAAGCAGATAAGGGCAGAACTTACAACCTGCAGTGACTTGGCCAAGATTCAGACTCCGTGCCTTTTGCCTATGAGGAGGCAATGCCAATTAAGAGTGCTGCCCTGCTCCTCTTTTTACTACATTTTATAGAACATTGGCTTTGTTATTGATGTATAGGATATTTTTATACCTAATACTGAATAGAGGAAAATACAAAATTTTCATTTTTGAAATGAATATGGTAACTTTAGAACTTTATTGGTCCCCATGGGGAAATTTGGCTCTTTAAATAAATAACTAAAAAAATAAATAAATACACACACACACACACTTTGGTCTGAACATAAGCCGGAATGACTTATAAAGCAAGAAAATTAAAAAGAAGGAAAAGTTCTGACTTTACGGTCACAGTCACACAAGTCAATATGCAGACTACTGCTGTTGGTATAAATGAGCCCCGGTGACATTTCTTGACACACTTCTGTTGAATAATTCGTTGGCTGAAAGTACTCAGTGTTAGTTTGTCAGAGAGAGGATGTGTAGCATTGTTCATAATGGCACTCAGTTTTGTTTCACCTCCAAATTCCCATCACAAGAGGTGGCGTTATACTCTAGGTTAAGGTGTCTCTTCCAGAGCATTCCCAAGACTAGTGCCAGGGTCATCAATTTTTTTCTTAAATTCCTGTGGTCATCCTCCTGGAGCTTTCTCTGTTTTTCTCCGGTACACCAGCTACTATTTAAAGACACTTGGAAACCCCAAGTAGTCTGTCCTCCTCTATGTAAAGTAGAATGTTCACATATAACACAAAGGGCCCCCTTGCTGCCTTATCACAGAATGGGGGACTTTTAGATAGTTACGTGTTGTTTCCATTCTTCCAAATTACTATGTTTGTTTTCAGTAACTTATTACTCCAGGGATATCCACTATACATATAGGACTGTTTGTCACCAGAGTTGTTCCATCTCTTCAAATGGCATATCAACAAACACTATTCTTACCATGACCTTCTTGTCTCACACTATTAGGACCTTGTATAGTCCTGCCCCTTTCTTACGGCAGTGTTTACAGATCAAAAAAATACAAAATAAAGATAAGGTGTTCACAAAAGTTTGTTTATATTGTCGAGGCGTAAAATATGCCAAAGATTCTAGGCTCTAGGAGTCGAAGGATAGGCAGACAGAGTAATTAGTTTTATTGCAATAAACAATCACGCAGACTCAACCCAATTAGGCCAAGCTGAGCTGAGCCCAGAACAAGCCAAAAATCACAGTTTATACAGTCATTTCTTATCATCTTGACCTTGCTTGTAACAATGTATTTGCTGTCTATTCTGACTCCCTACTCCAGCTGCCTTCTCACGGTCCCTTTCTTGGCCACCAATATTGTTCTCAGCATATCACTTGTCTTCATTCTTGGCTTTCCTGGTTTCCTAACCAGCCTTCAAACAACAGGTGTTCCCCCTTCTCTGACCTCAGGCAGTTTCTGTTCATCATTCTTCCCTTTCTCTGTCTTTCCGAATTACTAAATATTGGTGGCTTCTCTCTGAGCTTAACTAAAAAATGAAATATGGCAAATTTATTTAACTATTTACTTGACATACCTAATTCACACTAAGTTTAATGCTTACAGAAGTTCATACTAAGTTTATATATATCAATGCCAATACGGGACTATTTATTTTCTGTAATATCCAGAGAAGCACACCTATTCTTTCACAATACCATTTTTGCTTCTCCTTTCTCATGAATGAGGTGATTTAATCCAGCAGCATCTGTTTTGCTGGTGTTCGGCCTAATAATTAGATAAAGCAAATAAGCATATCTGGAAATAGCCTGTTATATCAAAAGGACTAAATATTTTCCGAGGTTAAATGAAACACTGTTGAACCACTATAAACAATTTTATTTTTTGTCATAAGAGGCTGTTTGAGATGCACAACATTATTTCTTTGCATTTTATTAACTGAGAAGTGTAAATCCCTGTTGTGAACCTTTTCTATATTTCTTTAAAATCCACTGAAGAAACATGGCTTTCTATATTTGCATGCTATTATATATACTGTTTTTATATAGGAAAACAATTACTAAAATATCCTCAAATACTCAGTGAGCTGGAATACTGCTTGTTGTACAAGTTCAGAGCAAATGCACAGTCTCCCAAAAGAGCAGTGATCATACTTAGAAATATTATTTTCAACTTCTTAGAGCTTCAGGTATTGATATATACTAAGAAATCACAAAAAATATTGATTTTAATCTTAATACTGGGTCATCTTTTGACTGCATCATTATACATGGGGCAATTAGGAGCAGCAGGCTACATGACCTTTGGTATTAACTCACTGCTGTCATACAACTACTATGGTAAATAATAGGGCATGTTCAATACTCTTGGCTGAATGGTTAAAACTACTGAATCTATACTTGATTTATAAACCAAACACACAAACTGAAAGAAGCAACTCTAACAGCAGAAAAAATATGGCTGCTAAAATGTAATGCTTTCTGTTTTTATTTTAAGATTGACTTTAATGGTATTGAGAAAGAGCTTCCTGTGTTCTTTACTGTAAAAATTAAATAAAGTTAAATAATAATTATCTACTTTCGCAATAATCAATCAGCACATCCAATTTTCTGAATAAGCTTTACTTATTCAAATAAAAAAAACTGGCCAAAGGTTTCTCAAAACATCAACAAAGAAAATAGCTGCATGGCTGACTCACTACAAAGAAAAGAAAAGAGCACAACTGGACATACAGATGATTGGGAACAATATAGTGTTTCTATTTTATAGAGTGAACTAGAGCCATGTATTCTATGCGATTTGCTATTGTGTATGTTTATTTTCAGTGCTTCCAGTAAATGTTTCCAAAGTTACTTTTGTCATTGGCCATTAAATTGTATTGGTATTGCCGTACAATAATAAATGATTATATCAAAAAGGTAAAAATAAGCAATACAACAGCAATACCCAATGTAAATGTAAATTTGATGTTGATATCAGAAAGTTAGCTGTTAGAAATTGTTTGAAATAGAGGTGTTTGAAATTTTTTGACATGACAGAAAATCTTCCGATCCTACAACAGTCCGATTGTAATTGATGCAATCGAGTATCACAGTCCCTCTTATACTGCACATAAAATGGTAGCAAAT
The DNA here is from genome assembly GCF_900747795.2 of Erpetoichthys calabaricus. NCBI lineage: Eukaryota > Metazoa > Chordata > Cladistia > Polypteriformes > Polypteridae > Erpetoichthys > Erpetoichthys calabaricus. The sequence goes on along the minus strand of NC_041398.2, from coordinate 75,961,990 downwards.
TAAATTGAAATCCAGGGTGTGTTAAAAAAACATTCAGAAACTGCAAATTGGACTTAAAATTGTGCCAAAATCATACGGTGTATGCCCGGCTGTACATAACAGCAGGTTCTCCTTGCGTCGGACTTGCTCCACTCACCTCCCTCCTGAAAAAATCTGTTATAACGCCTTTGTCTCTACTCAGGAACTCACTCAGGGTGATACACCCTTCTCAGCTACTCATCCTTCCTACGAGGGCAATATCAGGGGGCCTTTGGATTACAGAGCAGCCTTCTCCAGCACTGAACCAAAGGCGTTTTCCTTTAGTTCAACTGAAAGCTGCTGCTTCTGACTCAGAGGCTCCAGGGTCACTGTCAACCTCCAGCAGTCCATCTACCCATTTTCTGCTTCTCATCTGGGTCTGGGATGCAGTGGCAGCAGTCAAAGCAAAGACGCTGACATGTTCTTTCTCCCCGCCACCTCCTCTAACTCCTTTGTGGGGACACTGAGGCATTCCCAAACAAGCAGGTTGATATAATCTCTCCAGTATGTTCTAGGTCTGCCCAAAGTTCTCCTCATAATTGGATATGCCCAAAATACCTCCCAGTGAGGCACTGAGGAAGTATCCTATTCAGATCACCAGACCACCTCAACAGGCTCCTTTTGATACAGAGGAGAAGCAGCTCTATTTTGAGCTCTTCCTGAATGTCTTTGGTCCTCACCATATCTCTAAGGATGACCCCAGATTCTCAGTGTAGAAAGTACATTTCTGCCACATGTATCCACAATCTATTTCTTTTGGCCACTGTTCAAAGCTTGTGATGATAGGATTGTAGATCTACCAGTAAATCCTGGGGTTTTACCTTTCAGCTCAGCTCTCTCTGACTGGTGCAATACCTACATGACTGCAGTTGCTACTCTGATTCACCTGTCTGTCTCTCACTCATATGAACAAGACCCCGAGACACTTAAACTCCTCCACTTGAGGCAGTACCTCATCTCCACCCTGGAGAGGGTATTCCATCCTTTTCTAGCTGAGAACACAGCCTACCTTTCTGTGTAAGTACATGAAATGAAGAAGGTTGGGGTCTGGAAAGCTTTCTCACTAGTAACACTGTAATAGGCATAATATAGGATTCAGCTTTAGATGATGCACCAATCCATTGCAGGGCACATTCATTCATGGTCCCAAATACATTCACTTTGGTGCAATTTTCTTTGCCATGCCCTCCTTTATAATATATCAGGAAATGTGAATCTCAAATGTAAACCTATTTGGACATTGAGATCATGAAAACCAAACAGTGAGCAGGCTGGTATCTCAACTGAGATGTCGTGAATCTGTCAGAATTTGAAATAACACTTAAGTTTATCAGGTGGCACGGTGGCGCAGTGGTAGCATTGCTGCCTCGCAGTTAGGAGACCCGGGTTTGCTTCCCGGGTCCTCCCTGCGTGGAGTTTGCATGTTCTCCCCGTGTCTGCGTGGGTTTCCTCCCACAGTCCAAAGACATGTAGGTTAGGTGGATTGGCGATTCTAAATTGGCCCTAGTGTGTGTGTCCTGTGGTGGGTTGGCACCCTGCCCAGGATTGTTTCCTGCCTTGTGCCCTGTGTTGGCTGGGATTGGCTCCAGCAGACCCCCGTGACCCTGTGTTTGGATTCAGCGGGTTAGAAAATGGATGGACTTAAGTTTATCATCCACTTTATTAAACTCACATTTTTCACATAAACATGTTTTATCCTAATAAACATGAAAACTTTTTTACAAAGTATAAGCAGTTCAAAGAATTGCAAAAATGAAGGTGAAAATAGGTGGTTATTTATTGTTCATTGCGTTTATTATGTAAGACTTAAAGTTAAGTAATTAGTGGCTGCCTAGTGGTTGAGAAATTAGGGCTTCTCCTTTAGAACTGCAGGGAACAGTTCCAGAACCAATCATTTCACACATTTCCTACATGTCTGTATGGATTTTCTGTAGATAATCGGATTTCCTTCTGCATCTCACATGACTGGCAACTCTGAAATGAGCTAATATGAGTGAGTGTTTCCTGCAATGGACTCTGAGTGTCCTGGCTTTATTATTCTCTTGAAGTCGTTTTCTCTGTCCCTGGTAATGATAAGGTGGATTTTAAAAGCAAAGCTAGTTCATATAAAACAAAATGCATACTCTGGTTTAAGAGAAAAACAACAAAGGCTTGACTAGAAAAAATATTTCTATTGTCCGTTACCCTATTTTGTATATTTTGAATATAGGTATCATCAATGCCATACATTTATTTCATGAAAAAAAAGAATACGAGAATAAACTTGAATTCATTAATTGTATCTCTTTGTTAGATTGATTTTTTTTAAAGCTCATTGATCTTAATAATTTTATTGTGGAAAAAACATTTAGGAATAATAGTTTGGGTGTTTGAGACTGAATGGGATCTTTTGTGCAGTGTATCTGGGCCAGACAGATATAGTCTCTTACACACAGCATGGAAAAGACAGCATTAATAGTGCTCTCAGGTCAGCAACTGACTAACGAATGTCTGAGTACTCTTCAGAAAGAGCTCTCGAACTACTTCCCAGTGCTATCAGAAACACTTCATTCCTTGGTTAAAAGACCTCTCAGGGTGACAGCTGAGCAATTACTTGGTAAGATTATTCAAGCACAAGAACATGATCGACAGGATCATTGCAGATATGGTGAAACAAAAATGACAGAGCTGCCCACTGGTTACTTAGTTCAGAGAAGGGTTTTATCCTGTTCAAGTGCCAGCAAATGTAGGAAGAGATTTGTCAGGTTTTTTTTCTCTTTTTTTGAAAAAGATAAATCATGTTGCTCGCCTGATGCATGATTCAAGATTTATAGTTTTAACACTTTTGCTACAGAAGCAGAATAGGACATAGTATTGATTTCTTTTATAAGTAGTTGTAATTACTAAATGATACAGTTTACTGTTTATTTATTATAATTATATTTATTAAGATACACTAAGGTGATATACTGTTTATTAAAAATCAAAGTTAACAAGCTCGAGGGGCAGCAGAACCCCACAGTGGTTAAAGCCATTCTCTGAGCTGTTCTGCTCATTTTTCCCTGTCTGCATGGGTTTTCTCTTGCAACTCTGCTTTCTTCAGGTATCCTCAATGCCACACATGCAACTCTAAATTGGCTCCTGTTTGAATAGTTGTTAGTGTACATGAGTCTAAAACTCGATATTGATTCCTGTCTTACCCTTGAATCTTCTAGGTTGGAACCCAGTAATGAAGAAAATCAGTTTAGAAAAAGCACTAATGATTCCTATAAGATAAAAATACAGTAGCCCTGTTCTTACAGTTATATACTTGTACAGTAGCTTACTTTATTAATACAATTTCTAAATTGTTTTGACTTCAATACTGAACCTATTTTAGCCAATTGATGGCCAGGGCAGAAATGATCATAGAACTTTTTCAGGCTGGATGCTCAACCATCCCCGCTATAACTAACATCTACGGTTGAAAGCAAATTTGTACTATGTGATAGATGTCCGGGGACCTTGCCCCACTGGGAGGCCTGGAGAAGCAGGGGACCGGGAGAGGGGAAATTCCTACCCCAGGACGCAAGAGGGCAGCCCTCCGGGATTGCATGGGAACCACAGAGCTGGGAAAATCAACCTTGTGGGGACCCATGGCCACTGCCAGGGGGCGCATGGATGGTTCAGAAGCCATGGTATGCAGCACTTCTGCCACACCAGGAAGTGCTGCAGGAAGGTCATCAGGGAGCACCTGGAGCACATCCAGGTGCATTATAAAAGGGGCTGCCTCACTACATTGAGGGAGCCGGAGTCAGGAGGCAGAGGATGGAGCTTGAGAGGAGTGGAGGCGGCAGAAGAAAAGCAGAAAAAACAAAGAAAGTAAAGGAAAGTAAAAGAACTGAGTTATTGATGTGACTGTTTTGGGCACTGTGTTGTGTGCAAGAAAGAACTGTAAAATAAATAGAATGTGCATTTGAACATTGTGTGTCCTTGGTGTCTGTCTGTAGCTGGGCTTCTGTCACAACTCTCAAACTTGTAGATATACAAAGCAACAAACATTTATTCACAAATTGTAATAATAATGAATTTATGGATGTAATATTAAACAAAATGTAAACATAGACACACACTTTACTTATTCTACCATCCAGAGGTCCAATCTTCATCTATTAGCAAAGACTTGCTCAAGCAAAACTTTCCATTAACACTAGAATTACAAGAGCCTACGAAAAAACTCGTAGATCCGGCCCACCTTAAATCGCTTCTTAAATCCGTTCACACCTCTCCGCCAGCATCCTTTGTCCTCTAAATGTGCTGATAAAAGACAAGCTGCCAGCAGCCGGCTATTCCATCCCCCCACCGACTTAGAATGTGTGCGAAGTTTTCCCAGCTCATGCCTTGACTGATTATCTGGGAGTGAAGTGGAGTTTTAGAGTGGAAATAATAGATCATTATTTGGAACACACGCATTTCATGCGTGTTCCGTTTCTATAGTAATCTGTGTAAACACATTGTTAAAACAAACATTTTCATATTTTAGTAATAAATATTACCAAATGTAGGCATAAACTATAGAATGTGTAACGCCCTAGTTCCAAAGATCAAATAAACACTTTCACAAAAGCTTCAAGAATGCTGCAGCAGTTTCTGTGGCGTATCGCGCTAAGATTTGCCTCTCAGATCACTGCAGCTTTGCCGTGCCTCACAGACCTGAGTTCGACTCCCCGCTGGGGATAAAGTGTTGCTTTTTTTTTTCTTTTTAACCTCAAATGGACATAAAATTTATAAATTGGTATGCACTGTCAGTTAATGAGATCGTTATATTTTCATATGGGATGCTCCTTTTAAAATATTTTTTTAACAATTGAGACTGCAATTAACATGAACAACTGTCCTTATAACTTATTTTTAAGATCCATAACACACAGACAGACAGAGCACTGTGTAATAGAGAGACAGACAGGCAGAAATATATAAATAAACAGGGAAGGCACATGTACTGAAAGAAAAAAAAAGATCAACATGTGCGTTGTTCCTGCTGCACTAAATAAGCTCACGTGCTCTAACGTCACCCCTCCCCCCATCAGACTCTCTAAGTAACAGCACAAGTACAGACGCAAACTAAGTGCAATCAAGAGTGTCCGGTTCGATCCCCACTCACTCCTATATTTGCCGTTTTCAGTAGTAAGCTGCTCTTTTTGTTAATATTATACAGTACACACATGCACTTCGTTTGCCTCTGTACTTGTGCTGTTATTTAGAGAGTCAAATAGGGGGAGGGGTGATGTTAGAGCACGTGAGCTTATTTAGTGCAGCAGGAACAACGCACATGTTGATCTTTTTTTTTCTTTCAGTACATGTGCCTTCCCTGTTTATTTATATATTTCTGCCTGTCTGTCTCTCTATTACACAGTGCTCTGTCTGTCTATGTGTTATGGATCTTAAAAATAACAGTTATAGGGACAGTTGTTCATGTTAATTGCAGTCTCAATTGTTAAAAAAATATTTTAAAAGGAGCATCCCATATGAAAATATAACGATCTCATTAACTGACAGTGCATACCAATTTATAAATTTTATGTCCGTTTGAGGTTAAAAAGAAAAAAAAAAACAACACTTTATCCCCTTCAGGGAATCGAACTCTAGTCTTTAAGGCACGGCAAAGCTGCTGTGTTCTAAGAAGCAAATTTTAGCGCGCTACACCACAAAACTGTTGTAACTCCTTGAAGCTTTTGTGAAAGTGTTTATTTGATCTTTGGAACTCAGGCTTTACACATTCTATAGTTTATACCTACTACATTTGGTAACATTTATTGCTAAAATATGAAAAAGTTTCTGTTTACACAGATTACTGTAGAAACGGAACACGTATGCAATGCGTGTGTTCCAAATAACGATCTATTATTTCCACTCTAAAACTCCACTTCACTCCCAGATAATCAATCAAGGCATGAGCTGGGAAAACTTCGCGCACGTTATAAGTCGGTGGGGGGATGGAATAGCCGGCTGCTGGCAGCTTGTCTTTTATCAGCACATTTAGAGGACAAAGGATGCTGGCGGAGAGGTGTGAACGGATTTAAGAAGCGATTTAAGGTGGGCCGGATCTATGAGTTTTTTCATAGGCTCTGGTAATTCTAGTGTTAAAAACCTCAGCAGCAACAAACATAAACTTCAGCAATGCAGGCCATCCAATGTTTTTTGGATACATTGTAGGTTTGACAATCCTGCCACTCTTACCAAATAAATCTATGTGAGTCCTTAAACATTGAGTCAGTAACTAATAGCCATAGGATGATTGGGGTTGATAGTGAAGTCAGAAACAATGATGGTTATGCTCTTTCATTAAAAAAAATGATATATTTAATAAACACCAAATAGAAAAAGAAAAGTACAAAGTCTGATAAATAATTCAAGGAACTCCAGCATGGAATGCAGGACATTAAAAGATCGTAACGTAATAAAAATGATAAATATGCATTATTTTGGTCTTCTATGCAGGTACCTTTGTTTTTAAAAATATTTTTGTATTAATATGTGAGATATCTTCTATTCTAACAATTCTTGATGAACGTGAGAGCACTATGTCAAGAAAATGAAGGGAACAGAAAGACCCTGAAGCATAAAAAATTTGCATTTAAGAGACAATGAGGACTGAGTCAATATTAGTGGTCTGTCACAGGCTGACGAAGCGGAGACAGACATAGGCTTCAAACAGCCTATGTGTAGCACTCAAATTCAGAATCTGACAGACTGTCTAGCCCAGCTTTCAGCAAGTCTAGAATCAAGGCTTGGATTGACAGCACTAACTGGCTATGCAACACCATCAGAGCACAGTGTGGAAGATCACACAAAGGATGCTTCTGAATTGATCATTTTTATCGGGATGATATTAAGGCAATGAATGTTAAACTGAACAATTTGATTGAGTAAATGAAAGATCAGGAGCTACATTCAAATGAATGTTTCATGGTAAAGCTGAGAGAAAACCTACAAAAAATGGAGTGTAACATCTTCTTATATAATACGCTACTGGGGCTGTTCGTTTGTCTGTCCAGGATTTTAAATCACCTGTAGCCCCAAACCATTTGAACTATTGACCTGAAATTTTGGTACGCATATACTATGTGACGTCTACTATCCGCTTTTGGGATGATGATTGACCTCCAATGTTATTCTTATTTTTATTTTATTTTATTGTAGAATCAACTCTCGGCAGCAGCCAGCAGGGCGGCCATGCGGCGCATGTATGCGGGCGCCGTTCTCATCCCTACCTCCTTCGCCATCACTTCCCGTACCTCTTCATATTTTAAATCATTCTTGAGGCAGATTGAAGACTTAAGTGCCAGCTTAAGTGAAAAATTAAAGCATACTTAACCTATGATCAAACGAATGCTAAACGTACAGAGAAAGAGTATGAAAACTATGAATGCTCAAGTCAAGTGTATTCTGCACTGTTACTGGTAGATAATAATATGAGCAAAACAGAATAAAATGTTGGAGCTTACAGAATAACAAACCTAGAAAACCTAACCCAGAAAAAAATGGAAGGTAACATAGACAATAAAATGAGCAAAGCAGAATAAGTGTTTGGAGCTCACTTTGAGGCTGTAAAACATGTTCTCAAACCACATCAGACAATTAGAACAAAAGCTGGCCACTAATGATATAACTAGTTTACAAATCAAATGTAAAATAGTAAAAAACATTTTTTATCATAAATGTGAGGCTTCTGGTCTCCTCTCCAAGTGGTCCAGAGTTGAGCAGGAATCAGAGAAGTCCTTCCCCAACAGTGCCCTCTGGTGGTACCCACAGACCCTGACAGGGTTGTGTTTCCAGACTCCATTTCCATTGTAACCATGCAGGGGTCCTAATAGGGTTTAGCCCTGAGGAGCACTGCCACTTCCTGCGTGGGGGAATGACCTGATCCTGGTATGCCCAATCTCCCGGTCCTTCCATTATAGTCTCCTGACCAGGATAACGTAAGCTTCTGTTGTCCCTTTTGGGCACCCACAATACATATGTGTTTGTGTGTTTGTGTGTATATATATATATATATACACACACACACACACACACACACACACACACATATATATATATATATATATATATATATATATATATATATATATATATATACACATAAACTGTTCAAGAAATTAAAGGAACACTTTGAAAACACATTAGATCTCCATGCGAAAAAAAAATCATGCTGGATATCTATACTGATATGGACTGGGTAATGTGTTAGGAACGAAAGGATGCCACATCGCTTGATGGAAAAGAAAATTATCAGCGCTACAAAGGGCTGAATTCAAACACTCCTTGAAAATCAAAGTGAAAAAATGATGCGGCAGGCTAGTCCATTTTGCTGAAATTTCATTGCAGCAACTCAAAATTGTACTCAGTAGTTTGTATGGTCCCCACATGCTTGTATGCATGCCTGACAACATCGGAGCATGCTCCTAATGAGACGACGGATGGTGTCCTGGGGGATCTCCTCCCAGATCTGGACCAGGGCATCACTGAGCTCCTGGACAGCCTGAGGTGCAACCTGGCGGCGTCGGATGGACCGAAACATAATTTCCCAGAGGTGTTCTATTGAATTTAGGTCAGGCTAGCAAGGGGGGCAGTCAATAGTATCAATTCCTTCATTGTCCAGGAACTGCAGCATATTATTGCCACATGAGGCTGGGCATTGTCGTGCACCAGGAGAAACCCAGGACCCACTGCACCAGCACAGGGTCTGACAATGGGTGAAGGATTTCATCCTGATACCTAATGGCAGTCAAGGTGCCTTTGTCTAACCTGTAGAAGTCTGTGCGTCCCTTCTTAGATATGCCTCCCCAGACCATCACTGACCCACCACCAAACCAGTGATGCTGAATGATGTTACAGGCAACAGCATAACATTCTCCACGGATTCTCCTTTTCACGTCTGTCACATGTGCTCAGGGTGAACCTGCTGTCATCTGTGAAAAGCACAGGGCGCCAATTCTGGTATTCCATGGCAAATGCCAATCAAACTCCACGATGCCGGGCAGTGAGCACAGGACTCACCAGAGGATGTCAGGCCCTCAGGCCACCCTCATGAAGTCTGTTTCTGATTGTTTGGTCAAAGACATTCACACCAGTGGCCTGCTGGAGGTCATTTTGTAGGGCTTTGGAAGTGCTCATCCTGTTCCTCCTTGCCCAAAGGAACAGATACCGGTTCTGCTGATGGGTTAAAGACCTTCTATGGCCCTGTCAAGCTCTCCTGGAGTAACTGTCTATCTCCTGGGATATCCTCCATTCCCTTGAGACTGTGCTGGGAGATACAGCAAACCTTCTGGCAATGGCACGTATTGATGTGCCATCCTGGAGATTTTGGACTACCTGTACAACCTCTGTAGGGTCCAGGTACCACCTCATGCTACCAGTACAATACAATACAATACAATGTATTTTTGTATAGCACAAAATCACACAAGAAGTGCCGCAATGGGCTTTAACAGGCCCTGCCTCTTGACAGCCCCCCAGCCTTGACTCTCTAAGAAGACAAGGAAAAACTCCCAAAAAAACCCTTGTATGGAAAAAATCGAAGAAACCTTGGGAAAGGCAGTTCAAAAAGAGACCCCTTTCCAGTTAGGTTGGGTGTGCAGTGGGTGTCAAAAAGAAGGGGATCAATACAATATAATACACAGAACAGGACAAATCCTCAATTCAGTATAAAAATAAAAATATTACAAGTATAGAGCAGAATTTAACAGCAGATGATATCACATAATATGATTTGGATTTGTTTAGAGTCCTGGAGACCTCAGCCATCAAAGCTGCCTCCCCTCTTTGGCCATTCCACAGCTGAGACAGCACTGGGCCAACCAATCTGATGAAAGGAACCATCTATCAGTGATGACTTTACCATAGGCAGGCAAAACAACTTGTGACACTGACTGTAGCCAAATGCAAAAACTAGTGAAAAATCAGAAATGATGAGAAGGGAAAAATGTCAGTGGCCTCCACCTGTGAGACTATTCCTGTTTTGGGGTTGTCTCATTGTTGCCTCTCTAGTGCACCAGTTGTTCATTTCATTAACACCAAAGCAGCTGAAACTGATTAACAACCCCCTCTGCTGCTTAACTGATCAGATCAATATCCCAGAAGTTTCAATGACTTGATGCTATACTCGGATTAAAAAGTGTTCCTTTAATTTTTTTTGAATAGTTGATATATATACAAAGGGAGAAAATGAATCACGGATCTTAAAACAGTCTTTTAGTCCTCAGCTTTTGACATCTATAAGGTATTATCATCAGAGAAAAATGATTACACATATATATGAATTGAAGACAATATATACCCAAGGGGGGGGGGGGGGGGGGGGATGTGTGGATAGGTGTGTGTAAGAGGGGTGAATTAGTAAACTGGGGTTCAGAGGGTGTTAGTCTTAGTCTTTTTTATTATTATTATTATTTTGATGTTCTTCTTTTCAAGCCTGCATATGCTTGGTTCATGTATAAGTGTCTGTTAATGGCATTTTCATTTGATAGCTACGATTCAGCTGAACCCGGGCACCCAGAGCATCACAAGTGATGTGCGCTAATTTATATGTTTTCATCATGGAGAATCTATACAAATCTAAATTAATTCTGGTTATTATGTATGCACTGAACAGGGATGACAGAAAATTCAAGCTTAAGGCGCTCGCAATAGTTTCTAGTATGAGCACTAACAACCTTATAATGGATGGGGACTTTAACTGCATATTAAAGCAGACTTATACAGGTCCTCAACAACTACAACATCTAAACATGTGGCAGTAATTACACTGTTTAGTAAAGATCATAATCTCTCTGACACATACACATTTCTATATCCAAATATGAATATACAGTATTAAATAGAAAACATATTCATATTTATTTATTTCATGAACATCATAGTTAGTGATTTATATTTCATTGATAACAGCTTACTCTCTTCTATTAACAATAGCCTCATATTTGCAAAATTTATCTAAGACCATGCTTCTTTTATTTTGGAACTCAATTTGACCAATCTGCTGACTTAACTCATTCATGCTAGCTAGCTGATGAGAACTTTATCAAATTCATTTCTGAGCAAATTTATATTTTCTTTCAGAACAATGTTTCCCCAGGCATCTGGGCGGAAACACTATATGGGAAACATTCAAATTATCTTGAATATTTCAAATAAAAATATAAAATTGCAGATTAGAATGGTGTCAAAGCTGAATACAAAGATTTCTAGAACTAATCAGATATGTGCTGGATCACCAAATGAAGCACTCTATATACTGTAAAAAGGTTAGCTCTACAATCAGAGTAAACTTTTTTAATTATAGAAGAAACAGTTTCTCTTTAAGTCACATCACCATCATTATGAATATGGAAAAATGATGAAAAATATTTTCACAAAAACATATTAATAGAAAGTATGTAATAAAATTACAGAAATCAACAATGTAGCAGAAAATGTAATTAGACAGGTCAAAGAAATAACACTTTTAATGAATATTACAAATCCTTTTATTCCTTGTAGTTTAAAGGAGGTAAGATTCACACAAAGGGCTTACTTAATAAACTACAGATTTCACAGCTTGCTGATCACTGGGAAGAAAAGTTTGATAAACATCTCAGGCTGTCTAAAATTCAAGATGTCATAAACTCATTACAAACCAGAAATGCAACAGGCCACTAGTGAAATTTTATACAAGGCTTTTTTATGCAGTTAGTTACTTTGCTGCCACAGATAGTACAGTAAAGGCAGTGGTTATTTTTATAAAGGACCAGAAAAAAAAAGACATGAAGCAACAGATAAACAACTGGAAATGCAAATGAATTTTGTCATTAAATCAAAAATCAAAACCATAAATCAATGTTGATATTTACTGAAGTAAAGTTATTTTGCCAGCAACACTAAGTAAGTACACACTGAACTCTTTGTTCATTTCTTTGCAGACTTGGTTGGTAGAAAGTGCTCAGCATTAACTTTGTACTCTGTTTCTGGTGACATCATTTTTCCTTAGCAATGTGGTAGCAACCACTCTTCAAAATGGCTATGGCTGTAAATTAAAAATTTACATGTTCCAAAACTTAATATGAACCTGAAAAACATCCCAGGAGAAAGGAAAATATAACGAAATTGTAAGCATATCATAACAGTGACATTATTATTTGGTACACTGTATTAATCCCTGAGGGAAATTGTCTTTTCTCATGACTTTTGGAGGTGAGAGCTCAGGGTCAACCATTATACAGTACCCCTGGAGCAACTTTCCGGTTAAGGGCCTTACTCAAGTTAGCAATGAATATATAAAGGTAGAGAATATAAAATTCTAAAAACCATTATGTATAACACTATAATATGTGCCAAAATTGACCAATTTCACCTCTGAATGATGACATTAAAATCTTAGCAAATGTTTTAGCCAAAAGAATAGGGAAAGTGCTTCCCTCTGTAATAGTAAAAGATCAAACCAGATTTAGTAAAGATAGATTTTGGAACCCATTTTTGGTGCTTGTTTGATGTAATATATTCTCCTCCACAATCTCTATTTCCAAAGATTTTGCTATCTTTGGATACAAACAAACATTTTGATAGAGATGAATGGGGATATCTGCTTATTGTATTGCACAAATATGGGTTTGGTCTCAATATTTCTGCATGGATTAAATTATTTTACACTAGAGAAGAAAGCTCAAACTTAGATTATTTCAATTAGAATATGGAAGCAGACAAAGTTCCATAATTATAATGAAGTAAAAATTATAATTAAATTTTCAGAAAATGAGTGGAATTCAGCTATTCATTATACATACTCTATTTTAATATGTACCACGCATGTGATAATTCAACTAAAAATCCCAATCCAGTACATTACAAAAAATTCATATTTGCACACTGGAAAATTTTGGGATCTCCAATTAACCTAAAGCACACATCTTTGGAACAGGGCTGGAAGAAAATCAGAATACCTAAAAAAAATACCTACGCAGACATGGAGAGAAATGCAAACTCCATTAAAACAGTGACTAGTTGTGGAATTCAAACTTAAGATGTTGGATCTGTGAGGCATTAAATGAAACTGCAAATTACTGCTGATGAATTTAAAATGCTATTAACAAAATCATAATGAGATTGCATGAGAATACTTCTTTGAGCATGCAAAGTCACAGTGATTGTCAAGTTAAATAGGACCTTTCATGTATTAGACAGAGCAGGGGCATTAATTATTAACATATAATCAAACATGTCTGAATACATCCCTTATTATTAGATGAATAATATTTACTAAATCTATATTAAAAAATGTTTATTTTGCAGAGCACAGCATACATGATACTGATAAACCAGAAAGCATTTTACTCAAAGTAGTAAAACTGTCTGCTTTATCCCAATCTTGATGGACAAAAAGGTAACAATTGTAGGGACTGAGCCCATAAATGCTTCTTTATACCAATGGCACTGGGTTTCACAAAACATCTTACCGCCAGTAAATGAAAAACATTACCTACACTGACTTTAAAAGATGTTGATGTCTACTGCTTAAAGAATAAAATATATGAAGGCCTCAGTCCTATGAAGGCTGCCAAAATGTAACAATGCAATTATAGATCTGGGAAGTAGTTGTTACTTTAATAAAATTTATGAGTAGCCAGTAGTTGTCAAGTTACCTTATTATGCCAAAATGAAGCTATTAGTACGGTAAACAGTACTTTGTGGTTTACTCTTTCAAAGAGAATAGTTCCAAGAAAGCCGTCAGAAATATTGTAAAGTTTTTCTGTGTAGAAGACCAGAAAACACTGAACTGGTAGATGAATCTGGGAACATGCTCAATGATGAAAATAAGGCAAATAAAAGTATTTCAGTGATTGAGAATGAAAAGTACTCGTCATATTTTAGCTGTGAAAACTACTCTTATAGGAAAAGAAGAGAACAGATCTCTTAGAAAGAGCAAATGGCATTTTTAGCATTTTGCTTGATTTTTTGCTTGACTGAATCTGTGAAGTGTGTACATTAGCCATCAATTCTGTTCTATAAAATTAACTCCAAACAAAAAATGAGTTTTGGCTTTATAAACTCACTGTAGCAATCTGAGTCAAGGACTTTGACTGTTCACAGTATGCTCAGCTTTATTTCTGAGCCATAAATGCTATTGTAACCCAATTGAAAAAGTGAGTTTAATTTATTTAGCATCAAGATTCTAGTGAATAAAATAAATCTGTAAAACCATATTTAAATCCAGCTAACATAATGAAGATTGAGTTGTGTTTATTTCAGATACCCTGTGTCTTTTATAGACCTGAGAGTTCTAATGACTTTTTTGCATGGTCTGTAGAGCGCAAAATATAAAAGACACCAGGAGGTCAAAACTGCCTGAACATCTGTTGTTATTCATTATGTTCACCTGTATATTTGCCATATTCCATTAATTTTATTTGGTTTAATTTATTTATTCTTTCAGGTTGAGTTTGTTTTGCGAAAAGAAACAGTTTTAACAAAATTGGAAAGCTAAATACACTGCTGAAGTGCAGGCTATTAATTTCTAGAAGGCAATTTTGCCAATGTCTATAATCAATGCTAATAAGTGAAAGTTACAATTCAGGAAATAAAATAAGAGCTTGACTTTACTTATGTTTAAGACTCACATAATCTTTCATCAATGGAATTACTTTGGCTTTAGTTCAGATTTTTGGACTAAACACAATTCAAACTAATAAATTTTGCCTATTATGAAAAGAGCTTAGCAAAAATAATATGATCTGGAATAAACAAGAACATTGGATGGAAACTGCTAAATAAAAGAGTTGCTTCACTTAAACAGAAGGTAATTTGCTTGAATGTCAACCTGAATCTTTTTTTTTTTATCTATTTCAAAGAAACATTTACCCTTTTTGTTAAATTACATTTAACTCTTTATACATGTAATGTAGTGTATAAAATGTATGTTCAAATAACCGGAGAGCCATCCATCCATCCATTTTCCAACCCGCTGAATCCGAACACAGGGTCACGGGGGTCTGCTGGAGCCAATCCCAGCCAACACAGGGCACAAGGCAGGAACCAATCCCGGGCAGGGTGCCAACCCACCGCAGACCGGAGAGCCCTTTTTTGTAAATAATATATAAAAACTAAATCAGACATTGTAAGCATAATACATTTATGACTGGCTGACTTTCTACTGCAATTCAATCTCTAGAAATAAGTTCTAGAACATTCTTCTGCAGCATAAACCCAAAAATTTTTGGATGGCAGTTTTTCAATATTTTTACTGCTGTCCCCTTGCTAGAAGTAAACATATTGCATTTTTACACTGTAATTATACTTATATATTTATTAGATGGCCAGTCACATTTTTTTTTCTTTTAATTTATTCACCTGCATACTTCTGGGTATTCCAGAAAGCTTTGAGCTGCTGTTTTAATGTCACCTTCAGCAGCCAGCACTATTAGGCTTATGTTTATTTGGATGTTTCTCACTGCTTTATAAACAAAGTAATTAAATTATAATTAAAATTGTTAATAGTGTTAATAAAGCTATCAATACCACAAAAACTCTTAGGAAGAGCATCAAAAGTTAGTTTAAGAGTAATAAATTCCAAGCAAATGTTCCTTATATTAATAATACAGAAATGTGGTTCAAGCTATAGTTTTAGTTTTCAGTCATAGTTTTAAAGTAAAACTAAATAAAAAGGTAAAGATAAACTTACAAAATGTAAATGTAAGGGCATGTTGGTGTAGAAAGCTTTGTAAGGAAAATCTCAATGATAATGAATCAGCTTTGTGCCATTCAAGAAATTGTTACAAAGGTATTAATTATAATCTCTCTATTATGTTAAAAAAGTTTTTCCGCTGTGTCCACGTTATTCAGCTTTGACCATTCCTCTCCACACCACTCGCCCAATCATTACTCCTACTGCACACATCCTCTCTCCATACCACCCCGTGACACTCTCAGTGCAGTCAGTTATAATGGCAAGGTAGAAAAGCAAATGATCTATTGAAGAACGTCAAATTTTAAATCATGATAGAAAAACAGCGACAAGAGCTGATAATGAACATTGAGAAACGAAAATGAACAAAAAAGAGCTGCATATAATAAAAATCAAGAACAAAGAGAATCATTCAGTAAATGAGAAAGAGAAAAATATCCCAAACAATATGCAATTAGAAATGCAAAAAAGCAGCATTTATAGAGTGCAAGTTACAAGATAAAGTGATACATAATATTGTTTTTGACGAGGCATTAATGTAATATACATTTTTTATTTACTTTTTATTTCATTTTACTTTTTTACTTTTATTTTACTTTTACGTTTTTCTACGTTTTATTATTCATTGGTATTAACATAGACAGTTGTAGTGAAGTACTCAAGTAACTGATTTTCTATCTATAACTAAGGACCAAACCGTCTTCCACCCGCACCCCGCATACTCTTCTATATACCAACTCTTTAAATACAATTGTGTTCTGTAATGGAAGGGTGCCCCAATGCCCTTCTATTGGCTGAGCTACAAGATAGCGGGAACCGAGCTCCTGCCCCTGGGAATTGGTGAGCGAAGTGAGCAGCAGGCAGAGCCCCCAGTTATAATTGTAATTCTAATTATAATTAATTACAATGTTACAATTTTCTATGCTTCATTTGTTATTCTGTTATTTTAGTAAGAGATTTTACTAAGAAATTGATGGCAGTAGACAAGGGATAACATCAGAAATTGGGTCTGACTGTAAAATATTTAAATAGGCATGGCTGTTTATAAAAATAGGAGATTCAGATCCTACAGGAAATCCACATAAGAGTGACAGGAGTTATTTTAGTGCATAATGAAATGACTGCAGACTGATGATTATAATAATAATAATCACTAATAATAATAATATTTTGTATATACAGTATTGTCACACACGTGCCACAGCTAAGGGCCTGAGTAATTGTAATACCACAACACACCAAGGGGTGGAGAAGTGTGCTGACTGTCTTTCTCAGTTTCTTACAGACCATTTTCGGGAAATCCCGCCAGGTTCCGGCAGCCCTGATGGCATCATTTCCGGATGCAGCCCCAAAGATGATGCCACTTCCAGTCCCGAAGACATCACTTCTGGTTCCGGGGCCAAAGATGATGTCACTTTAAACCGCCATTTTTCTTACATATGATCAGTTCTACCTTGTACTCAATATGTGCAAACAAAAACCTATTTAGCAGCCGTGGAACAATATACGGGTGGCTGCCCCAAATCTTTATGTCTGTGTCTCACCTGCATTACAGTATGTATTGTATTTGTATGTATTCATAAATACATGTTATTAATATAGTACCTTTCTCAAGCTCAAGGTGATGGTGATTTTACTGATGTGAGTCATATGCTAACATTCAATCATTATAAGGGCTTGATCATTTAGTTGCCGGTAGCAGTAGGAATAAGCAGAAATGGTGACAGTCTGGTTGATCCCATTTCACTTTGTTGTTTAGCATACTGTTTTTCCTAGGTTGGTGAACCACATAACAAGCCATTTGTCACATATGTGAAGTGATTTATAATTTGTTCAACGCAATGAGAAAATACTCTAGACCCCAAATCTACTGAGATAAAATTTAATAAAAGTCAGTTTTGCACACATACATTGACCATACCTGAGGCAGTCCATGGGCATCTGCCATTATACACACAAAGTGTTTACAGAGAAGTCAGTATGCTGTAACTACACTTTTGTCTGTATAGCATGTGGTGGAACACACTAGAAATAAAACAAAGTGTGTATAAAATACACACACTGTAGGTTACCCCAGAAAAGGGAAGTAGACAAGTTGTCACTGTAATCTCTTACTTTTCGCTTTCAAATGCCACACAGTATTTTAATTTCACATTCATGCAACACACTGTATAACAAAACAATGCTTATATTTCCTTATTTACATAAGTGGTATATTACTTACCATAAGTAATGTTATGAGCATTATACTGTATCTTACTTTAACCTCATGCTGTTACACTTAGATTACATTCTGGGCTAAGCCGATTTTGTACTCAATTCTGGGACACAGCATTTCTGGAAATAAAAGCTTGGGCATTCTGCCATTTTATAGTGATTATTTGGGACAGAAGGACATTGATCCAAACAGGTACTGTTTCAGTAAAATTGGAATTTCTGGTCAGTCACTACTGATGATACTGAGTACATATGTCAGTTAATCTCTTTACTATCTTTTGGCTGATTTGTATACTTTAATAATTTTATTCTTTAATTTCTGTATTTTTCAATTCTCACATAAGAAATAAAAATATTTTTAAAAATCAGTCACAAACCTTTTCAGGCACATTTAAAGCAAATGCAGCATGGGTTACAACTACTGCCTCAGCTCCTCAGGTTTAATACCAAACCTAGCCATTGCACAGGAATTCCATCTGCATCTGTATAGGGTTTTAGTTGGGCTATATGCTTTCCTCTGTTTTTGTTGAGCCATCCATGTTGTCATGAACATTTTGTGACTTATAGAAGGATGATTCTAGCGACATTTTGTTTATTGACTTAAAAAGCTGTGATTATTTTTCTCATTATTCCTTCAGAGTCATGTTACTGCAATTTTTGTGGTTGTTTTTCATGGCTGTGGCCATACCATATATGATTACCGCAGCCATTGTTGATATTTTGAGCTAGGATTAGGTTTAGACCCTAAACAAGTAATGTTGTGGGATGGCTGTTTGCTTTCCAAAATGGTTATAATTAGGGTTGGTTAAGAGTTAATCTGTAACTAGGCTGCTGCCAACATTCCTGCTTACTCCTACTGCCACATGCAACAAAATAATGAAGCCCTTAATATTATGAAATGTTAGAATGTGACTCATATCAGTAGAGTACTATATATATATATATATAAATATATAACTGCTCAAGAACACTTTGAAAACACACCAGGGGCGTCATGTATAAATGGTGCGTACGCACAAAAATGTTGCATTCGAACATTTTCATGCTCAAATCGCGATGTATAAAACCTAAAGTTGCCATAAAGCCACGCACATTTTCACGGTAGCTCTAACCCTGGCGTATGCAAGTTCTCCACTTGGTTTTGCAAACTGGTGGCACCCAGTGTCAAAGCTGTGCTACTGTTCCTGTGTGGTTACCCTTTCTTTTTTAGATACACATTCCTGACGCAGCTTTATAAATACACTGAAATTAACCGCATATTGTTTATTAGTTTAATGCATCTGATTGTAATTAACCTGTAACAATATAATGGTCCACAGAATGGTCAAACTATTCTAAATACAACAGCTGCTTTAGCGTTGTTACTCTCACTGCACCTTCTTCTTCTCTTTTCAGCTGCTCCCTTAGGGGTTGCCACAGCGGATCATCTTTTTCCATATTACTCTCACTGCACCACTCGGAGTATTTATACCACTGTATCTGAGTGGGAAATCACAGCTGTATAGCAGATGATCAGAAAGAGAATTATCGGTATACAGCATCAATCACACACAGCCTTAGCCATGCTGTCTATAGAACTGCTCTCATACGGCAAACACTTCAGAGCCTTTCCTCGCTGTTCAGAAACAGTTTCATCCCAAGAACTATAAACGCACTCAATCAGTCCATCAAGTGCTCCTTGTAGAACTGTTTGTACTTATAAGTACAATTACCTCACTGTAAACTTGCGATGCAGTTATAATATTGCACAACCTGAGCCACTTTATAAAGCATGTATTTACATATGATGACAATATAATTTTTAAGATGAAATGCAGCAAAATATGTTTATTATATTATACAGATAAAAGTTTAACTTCATTTAAATAATCTATATTGTTAATAAATAAACATGTGAAGACACAGTGTCTCAGCGCTAGCAAGGAGCTGGCGCTCCATTCACGGATTGTTCCTGCCTCATGCTGTATTCTTGCTGGTGCTGGTGCGACACTGGATGGATAGATGGACAGAATAATTAAACATGTACTATGAAGATATTTCAATGTTCCTTAAAGGTTTTGAAGAATCGGCATTCTAAGCTTACAGATGGCTTAAAGTCTATTACAGAGCTGATTGTGTGGCGATTAGGTATTTGGAGAAATAAAAGTAAGGACAGGAATTGGGGGTTAGTATGTTTGAAAGAGACAGTACTGCTGCAATAAATTATTTCATTGAAGGTCAAGCACGGCGCAGCAAGCATCCTGCATGAGGCATGAACAATCACTGCGCCACCGTGTTCCCATGTTTAATAACATGCTTTAACTCCTATCATCATGAAAATGATATCAAGTATACATCTCAGTATTTTAATTATTCAGAGAACTGTAATATCACGAATGTAATGGATTCTGTGTCCTGTCGGAGGAAGAGAAAGCCGGTTTAAGAAGCACATAGTGATTCACACACATAGAGCACATAGAAGATCAAATACAAAACAAAGCATTTAACATGCTACTTTAGTTACAATGGGATTTGAGAAAATAGTAAATTAAATGATTTTAAGATGAAGCTTATGACGTTCTACTCTAATGACAAAATAAACTATGTGATTAAAGTGGAAATTTCGAGATTAAATTTGACATTTCGTGCTTTTTTCCCCACTGTGTGCCTATTTTTTTTTCTCTGTACCCTAATAAGCTTTCATATGACACTCAGACGGTGGGCTACAACTTGCCTTTTCACTTTGATATCTGACAACTTCTTTTTTATTTCAGGCAATGTGTGACTTTGTGAACTTGAGCTTTCAAGTTTCTCCGACACTCTATGTTACTCGATCAACTTCCTTTTGTTGTTCAACAAACCAACAAATAATATGTTTTTCTTTGCCTCCACTTGGTATTTGCTGAAATTCTTCTATTTCCCCCCATGCTTTTGCCATTGACTTTTCACAGAACGCTGAGCTTAAGGGCTATTTATATTGATCTGCATATTCAAAGAGGTGTAATTCTAGGAGGACTTGGGGTGAGACAGCAGGCGCGTGCACGTGCGTTACTTTTCACGCTGACTGGGATTTATGTAGCGAAAGAATGTGGAAGTTGGCATTCGCACAGATTTATGCATCTGGTGTACGAACATTTCCACTTTTGTGCTTACGCCATGTTATAATGTGAGTTCTAGGCACAGCGTTATACATGAGGCCCCAGATCTCAATGGGAAAAAAATCATCCTGGATATCTATACTAATATGGACTGGGTAATGTGTTAGGAACGAAAGGATGCCACATCAATTGATGGAAATGAAAATTATCAACCTACAGATGGCTGAATTCAAAGACACCCCAAAAATCAAAGTGAAAAAATGATGTGGCAGGGTAATCCATTTTGCTGAAATTTCATTGCAGCAACTCCAAATCATATTCAGTATTTTGTATGGCCCTCACATGCTTGTATGCATGCCCAACAATGTCGGGACATTCTACTAATGAGACGACGGATTGTGTCCTGGGGGATCTCCTCCCAGATCTAGAGCAGGGCATCACTGAGCTCCTGGACAGTCTGAGGTGCAACCTGGCAGTGTCAGTGCCATTGTCTAGCCTATAGAGGTCTGTGTGTCCCTACATGGATATGCATCCCCAGACCGTCACTGACCTACCACCAACCTGGTCATGCTGAATGATGTTACAGGCAGCAGCATAACGTTCTCCACAGCTTCTCCAGATTCTTTCATGTCTGTCACATGTGCTCAGGGTGAACCTGCTCTCATCTGTGAAAAGCACAGGGCACCAGTGGTGAACCTGCCAATTCTGGTATTCTATGGCAAATGCCATGCAAGCACAGGGACTTATATGAAAGCAACATACCTCATTATAGGTCAGGCCAGGTCTGAATCCTTTGTACCTACAGATCAACTTGTAATTTTTATCCTTGCTTTGGATTTTCGCCTTTTCACCATTTTTATTTTCAGACAAGTAGCTCTTCTGATAGGGCCTATTGGCTTTTTAGGCAGCTATGATCGTAATGCTACCAGGTGAATATGGGAATGTTTAATATATCCCACTTCACATTTTCAGAGTCTCTTATATTCTCAGGTGTTATAGATGTAGGTAGCCATCTGATATTTTTAGGCTCACCAAGTGACATTCTCAAGTTTGCAGCTTGTCTGAGAGGCAGTTGAGGTGGGCAGGTGCACGGGTCTGCGTTGACCGCAGCATCTGTTCGGTTTAGTTTTAAAATTCTTTCAGAAATGCCAGAGGCCAAATTCTAACATTACTAATTAATAACATTAATTAATTTTATTAAAACATTACTTTTTAATAAAAAAAGAGAGAGAAAGACAACTTCTATGAAGGCTTCCACATGGTGTGGAACCCAGAAGTATACAATTAAAAATTGTAAATATTTTTTCTGCATATTAGACCAAGACTCTTTTACACCTCATAGAAACTAGCACCCAAATCATATCTTAATTTCAAGATTTTTTATTTTTTTGTTTCCTTTGTTAAAATAATTAATTTGAAGAAAGTTTAGCTAATGTATTTTGTGAGACAATTAACACCCTTCCAATAGAAGCAACCGAAAGAAGTATTAATATGTATTATGTGGATCTGCTTAAACAGTAGCCATTTATAAATGGTGTATTTTAAAAACATCTCAATATAAGTTGTAGGAGGAGAATGGGCATCCCGGCCAGATGAAAGAATGATTCATTATCCAGACGGATGGCCAGTACAAATTCCAAACTGACCTGCAGGGCAAGGAAATAAATTTGTAACCAGCTGGTATAATTTAATGGATGGACTGATAAAATCCAAGGATCACTGCCATACGATAGGTGGTAGTGGTCTTTGTATGGTAGCCTAGTCGAGACACCCACAGGAGTGTTCGGGACCTGGAGTCTGAAAGTGTAGCCCTGTCTGGATCCCTGGGTATCGACAGAGGGCAATGTTGGCAGAGGACTTCCCTACTTTTTCATTGGCCCAGAAGTGCTTCTTCAAAGACACATCATCACACCGGAAGCATTCCTGGGTTTGACTTAAAAGGAGTCCACTGCCTCACATTGGACAGCCAGAGTCAGGAGGCAGTGGGCAACACACAGAGGAGGTAGAAATGAGGAAGAATTGTCTATTTTATGTATTATTTGCTTGTCAGTGGAAGGAGGATTGTGAAGAGGTGTGGTTGAAAGAATTTTATTATAATAATAATAATAATAACAATAATACATTTTATTTATATAGCACCTTTCCCTGAAGGAGCTTATTTAAACAGCAGGGTATACAGTATGTAACATTGGGTACAAATATTCCTGCACAGAACACTAAACAGATAAATACAGAAGATACAAAGCAATACATAGAATAAAAGACAATGAACCAGAGTAAAATATTAAATTGAATACTAAAAGAAAAGCCTGAACAAATAATATCATTTGTGATATGACACACACACAAATTATCCTGAGTATCTGGCCAGAAAGGTAAACTGAAAGAAGAGGCAAGATGTTAGGTTAGGTTAAAAGTTGTTTGTAAAAGGAATGAATGGAATCAGCTGATCTAAATAATTTCAGGAGGTCATTCCAAAGACTGGGCGCCATACAGCTGAAGGCCCTGTTACCCACAGAGTGCAGGCTAGTGTGGGGCACAACAAGATTGCCAGAATCAGAGGACCTTAGTGGGTGAAAACAAGCAGAGCGATGGAGAAGGGAGGCTACAACATGTTCAAGAACTTTTGACAGAAAAGGTAAGTGAGAAATAGGCCAAAAATTATTAAGGTTGTCAGCATCAAGACAAGACTTTTTTAACATTGGGGTACAGAAGTGATTTTAAAAGTGGATGTAAGAAGTGTGGTGGGAATGTGTCCAGTACACAAGTAGTCGGCCTCATTAACAAATGCAGATGTAATTGGTGAGAATTTAGAAAAGGAGCTGGATGGAATGGGAAGACAAGGAAAGATATAAACAGGTGTGATAGTTGAATTATTTAGATCTTTAATTTTATTACAGAAAAAGTGGTGAAATTTTTCACCGACTTCAGTAGAGGAGGTAACTGGGCCAGATGCAGGTTGAAGTAGTGTATTAACTACAGAGAACAAAACCCTCAAGTTATGACCACTTTCTATTATTCTGCCATAATGTATGTTCTTGGATGCAGTTAGTGCATCTGTGTAAGCCCTTTGATGGTTAGAGAAAGCCTGCATATGCACAGTGAGGCCAGTCTTATGTGACATTCTCTCAAGGCATTGGCCAGTTGCTTTCATAGATCGTAGCTCAGAATTATACCATGGAGCTGAACACTTAAAGGAAACCTCCTTACTGTATGTTTTAAAGGATCTGTTTTATCTAAGAATATTTATGTTTTATCAAAGAAATTTTTCTAAAAGAATATTCTGAAAGAATTTTATTCTACGATGTGTGTTGTATTACTGTATCTTGGGTTCGGGGATTAATGGCACCCTATGTGGTCATAAAGTATAACATAAATAAAATCAGGCCCTGTAAATCACAGAATTGCACAGTTAGATGCTTTGTAACATCAATGTATTTTGGGTTTTCTCCCTCATATGCTCAGTGGCAACATAAAATCAACACTAAATAGCTTAAAAAATAAATATTGTTCGTAGTACAAAGTGTGCATTTGAATAGCTACGTTTTACATTAAGATAGGGAGGCCTTAAATGAAAGGTAGAATATGGCAAACAAAATCTGAGACAATCAATAAGGTTAGTCTAATAAATTAATCTAATTCTGTAGCTCAGAAAGAATCTGCAAGAGCTTGCTTGATTCATCTGACTCTGTGCAGTTGCGCAAGACCCCACCTGTTTAAACTAAACCACTAATGTGTACAAAACTGCCACAACGATGTAATAAAATAAAATTCACTTTAAAATAAGAATATGTGAAATCAAGCATCAAGTATACTAGGCATTAAAAACTTGATTGTGGCTTCCCTAAAAAGATCAGAAAAGCTTACATCATATAATGTTTACATATCCTGGACTTGCTTTTGTAGGATGGACTCATGTTTCAGCACCTATAGTCACACTCAAAAAACATTTTGGATATCTTTATTCCCTGAGGAGAATGGAAGACTGGAAGGCACAGAAAAAAAAATGAAAAAAGAAAAATTGAAGTAAAATGTGAAAATATTATGATAATTCACTTAACCAGCTGATTCTTTTACAGTTAAATTACTTTTCAGTTTGTGAAAGTGGCTTTATTTCTATATAATCTATGACTGATTAACATTGCATTGATCTTATTGCTTTTCCAAATATGTGATAAAATCATCAAAGAAAGAGTGGATGTTATACTATGTGAACTATGGTTTGTTTATTAGTTCATGCAGTGGATAACATTGTGTTTTAATATAGCTGTTAGTATATTATTTTATCTGGAAATGCAAAAATAAAATGTCACTTTACACATGAATTAGAGCAATACTGGAATATATTTGTGGCCTGAGGTGCTTCAGTGCACAAAGTTTATCAGGCCACTGCACTTTTGTACTTATATTGTGCATATGGTAAGTTGAAATACAACTTACATTTTTGAATACTTCTGGTTGACAGCAGTGTAAAATACCTTCTAGCACTGTGCTTTACTCTGTGCATAAATATCAAAATTGGATTAAGCAAGTTTAAGAATATATGTTATACTGTATACTGTAAGTATATTTTTTTCTTAAACCATATATATATAAATGTCAATACCATTTAATTTAAATTAAAGAAGACATTTAAGTGAAATTGTATATTGTAGAAATAGGTATTGTAATGTTATTGGTATTTGAAATACGAATCATGAAGAGGCTACATATAAACTTGGTTTACATCTACAGTATGTTTAGTAATAATGCTATTAAGTTAAATACAGTTGTAAAATGAGTATATAGTCTATAAAATGGCTGAAATTTGTTTTATTGGTTTCTTAAATGTACACTCCCTTGGTTTCTTAAATGTATACCCTTGTTTACCAGATATAATTTTTTTCTCTATATATGTATTTTCTGAAAGAAGGAGTAATTGTTTTCATTTCTATTGAGGAAACTTATGATATTGCTACCTATCCTTTCAAAATTAATACAGCCTTTACCCAAATATGAACAAAATAAAATAATTATGTTTTGCATTGGCTGCCCTGTGAGTAAATTCACACGCAGAATGTGAACAAGCACACAATTTGTGCATAGACACAGCTGACAGCTTTAATAATAACTGCTCAAATGGATTAGTGGACAAAGGGTAAAATAACTTCTAGATTTATTTACCTGACAAGAACACTAGAGAAATTATTTTCATATTGATTCCAAATTGTAACAGAGAAATAAAAACATGCAAAATACATCATACAAAAAACAACCTTTTTTGGGTAGCAGCGTCTCAAGACAAAAAAGCCAAACAGCACAATCCTACAATGCAGATGAAGTCAAAGAAATGTCGAGTGGATTCAGTAAGAGACTCTTTCATAGAGTCTATAACGCAAGTTCCAGAACTTAAATTGTACAGTGTAAGCCTAGAGCAATTAACTGGCAGGTGAAAACGGTGGTATGATAGTATCATGACAACCCTTCCATCCATACACAATTTTTCTTCACCTTTGTAATCAGTAAGATGTCAACCTGGATGTCTGTCTTCTTTAGATCACCACAACAGTCATTTTAATTTTAATTAATACTCATTCCAGACAGTTATGTTTTTAGGATCCTTATAAAATTCTGTGCAAGGGGAAAGAAAATTAAGAGCAGCAGGGAGTTTAATTTGTGATTTGGATGATAAATGTGTCAATGTCAGAAGTTTTTAAAATTAGTGGATTGCACAGAATTACCTGTGCTTTTCAAAAAAAAAGTTTAGAGTAACACTAGAGAAACTGCAGCATTAAAATTGTTATGTTATTTTTTTATCCAACAATCTCAATTCGTACAAAAAGATATCAAACAACTACCAACATTTCTGACACATCAAAGATACTTTTTTTTAAATAGTTTATTTAGATTGAAAATGAAATTATTTGCAGTTACTTGAGAGTTAAAAGGTCATATTGATTGTGCCGGTAATGTACTTTATACAATAATATGTAAATTATGTAAATTCATTAAATATGCTTTTTATGAAAGTTGTTTTGCCAGGTGTGTTACTGTACATGATAAAGGCTTACACTCACATCTTTACATCCAAGCTCAGTCCATTTAATCTTTAATGCTCACAGGAAATATATTGGCAATAATTTTCCTGACACTGACAAGCTTGCTTCCAATGTAAAGTAAGTTTTCAAACATTGTCCCAGCAGAGAAGCACATCTGAAAGAGGCTTTTCAGACTATTCTCTGCCATTAAGGCTGCATTCTGAGTAATTCAAAACCCAGTGGGAAACTTTGTACATTGCTGTAGAGTAGCTCAGGGATGAGTACTAAGTTTCAAGTGCAAAGTTTAAGGCACTGAATGTTTTCTTCTTTTTTGTTTTTTGCTGTCTTTTCCATATGCATGTCTGAGTCTAAGGCATGTTGAATGACAAGACCTGTAAACATTGTCAAAATAAGGGTTTTATCAGACCCTTATAAATATATACGGGCTGTTGGAAAATTTGGCAAGTACACAGACTAAGTAATTATAGTGTTATTTCAGTAGTAAAAGCATGGTTACAAGATCATTGAAATTAAGGTAAATCTCCATACACCTATGCCTTGATCTGTACACACTTGTTTTTCCTTCATTACTTGTTAAGCTTCTGCCTGAATGTCACTTATAAGACCACATGTTCACCTCAAACGTTTTAAATTGCAAAATTAAACTGTAGCATGGTCATTCTCCTTGACTTTCACTTAAGGTCAGATGTTAATATTGAATGTCTTCATTTTTTATTTTTCTATTTAATTCTAGCTGGCTTTTTTTTCATTTGTTTGCTGGTTGCAGAGGTCTGGTACCTTTCAAACATAAAAAGGCCAGTTGGTAATATAACTTGATTTTTCAAGGTGCAGGAAAAAATAAATCATTTGTCTTAGGACCTATTGTATTTTTTAAATAAACTGTAAAGAAGCTGTAAGAAAACTGTAAAAAAAGCAAATGCAGGGAAGGGTTTTGAATTCAACCAGTCTTACACACACAGATGATGAGTTTACTTGTAACAGCCAAGATTTTCATATTTCTTCAGATAAATCAAAATCCTAAATTTTGTTTCTATACAACTTTAGTGAAAGGAGAATCTAAGGATACTGTAAGTTAAAAGAAAGGTGAAATTGATGGCTCAAGGGCACTTTGTAACAAATACAGTGGGACCTCGGTTTGCGAGTAACTTGGTTTCCGAGTGTTTTGCAAGACAAGCTAAAATTTTTTATAAATTTTGACTTGATAAAGGTCTTGCAATACGAGTAGTATGTATACGCTTTGTCTGCTGAACGTCATGTGATCACAACTGAGCTGTTGGTTCTTCTCTCTCTCTCTCGCTGCGGGATTGTGGGCAATCGTCTCCTATTCTCCGTCTTAGTTGGCGTGTCTCACTCATATAGTCAACATCCGTACGCGTGTATACTGTTTACTACAGCATTGTGTGTGTGCACTGTGACGTGCGAGTCCCCGTCTTGCACCCCAAAACACGAAGCGGAGTCTCAGTACTTTGGCAACACCAGCTTTATTCAGTTTGAAACAGTAACAGCGTGATTATTTAATGTAGCAGGATCTGCCACTCTCCTATACACAGACACAGCAGTCAGGCAGGGCCGTGGCCAAGTAATACTGTGCTCTGCGCATTTATAATGTTCCTTGTTCCTTGTATCACCCATTGACGACAGGCGCTTATAGCATGTCCGCGATCTTTTCGGATTTGCTTTTACGGCGAACTGCTACAGCGCTGGGAGACTGCGATTGCTTTGGGACGCTCTTCCGCGTGTTGTCCCGTTGGGTGGAATCCCACAAGAGTTCACAAACTCACTCACATCAGCCAGGATTCTTTTTAAAGGTAAAGTGCAGGTTAATTTGTTTTATGTATTTTTACTTTATATTTTGTATTAATCATTTTTATATGAATAGTTTTGGGTTGTGGAACAAATCATCTGAGTTTCCATTATTTCTTATGGGGAAATTTGCTTTGATACACGAGTGCTTTGGATTGCGAGCATGTTTCTGGAATGAATTATGCTCGCAAAGCGAGGTTCCACTGTACCCTTTTCTTTATGAGAGTAACAAAATAGTACAACTGTAAGCAGTTAAAACTTACATAACTGCTTCTGGAAACAGTCAATACAGGCTTTGGATGTAGAAAGATATTGTATAATGCCTGTGTTGTTCCAGAGACAGAATTAATTGTCTACAATATGCAGTAAAAGAAGGAAACATGGTTTATACTGAGGGGAACGTAAATTTTAGGGAACTGAAATCCAAAGGGTTTCCAAAACTGAACCCAAATCCTAGATAACCAAGGTATTACTTATAAATTGGGAATCTGGTAGATGAAGGGAGGAGTACACTGGAACAGATAATGAGAATCAACAATTATTTACATCATATAGCATGTTTCATGTAAACGTTGTTGCTGAAAGGACTTTAAAATGAGTTAAAAATACAATTACAAATAATAAATAAAAAAATAAATAAATGCAAAGGATTACATGCCGATCACATAATACAGTAACGGAAATAGTAGCATCCTTAAGTATGGATTAAATTGCTAAACTCATTCCTAGTGTCTAATAATTAAAATGACACATTTGATGCTAGGGTCAGATGGCTGGGGAAGACAAGAAAATTAAAACTCCAGCCGGCAAGACGCTGGAGAAAATGCACCTGCAAGGATTTCCATTGCTAAAGGACTGTCCATCTCCTACTGGGCATTCACTTAAGTATAAATGTACTAAAGTAACTCATTTTTGTTTTTATGCTTCATCCTAGAAGATTTAATGCAGTTGGCTTCATGAAGAGTTTGAGCATCCACATTTCTTCCAAAATTACATGCAGATGTGGAGTATGTTTATCAGACTGAAGTGGCACAAAACACGACTGCTGAAAACCAGACAGGAAAACAGAATAGTAGTGGTTACTAATGATTGGAAATCAATAAAATATACTGTATTGTAATGCGTATTGTTATTTTTTAGAACTGGCACAAAAAAAGCAACTATAGAAAAGCTAGATTAAAACGTACGTTTTTTTTTAAAAATGTTCCACAGTATTACTGTAGTAAATCTCTATCGGTAATACAGAATTTAGTGCATAATAGCAAAAGGCCACTTCACTACTTCTTTTATGTTTAGCTCTTGGAATAATAGGCTAACCAGTGTATGATGATCTCCAATTACAACTGGGAGTATAATAGGACATGCACTTTAAAATGTAAGAAAGAGCAAAATTCACAGCTTTACAGTATGCACAGTTATTTTATTATTGAAGGGTTTTGGGATGACCATATCCTGAAACATAGATACTTTTATTCCAATGCCCAGTTTATTTGTGATATAGACCCACACATATGTCCTCCACACCATCTCTTGTTCTTTTATCCAGGCACTCACCTGGATAGGAAAGAGACACAGCTCATAGACACAATGCACTTGATGCTGGGACTACAGATCTGACTTCACTCAGATTTGACTACTACTGTGCTTCAGTTCTTCTATAGGAGGATGTCTCCTTTTTTCTCTATATCCCAGACAACAATAAACATTTATTCAATCATTATAGTCTTCAACATTCTTAATGTTGCAAAAGCAAACAGCAGAAAATTAGTGTGCAAAATCAATAATGTAACCTGGATATTTTAGGAACGGTCATAGATGATGCTGGTCGACACACCTGCTGCCTACGGCATACAGTCTGTTAAGGTTACATCACTGCATCTTACAGCATGGGTTTTCTTAGTTACTATGTTGTTCCAGGTTCATTGCACTTTTAACTTTAAGCTACTGACATTTCTCAAAGTTTGTTAAGCCCAAAGTGAACAACCCTAGCCCCTTTCTGTTAAACGTCATTTTGACAGACCATATTAACACATGTTCAAGAGGTGTGCATGCATGAGGATATAGAATGGTTCGAGGATGACATTTTTTACCAATTCGGAAAGCCAAAAAAAAAAAGAGGCCAGTCTACCATTTAAGGTTATGACCTTTCATCTTCATATACTTCACTTTTTACTGTGGTAAGTTTCATTTTTGCTAGTTTAATGTTTTAGTTTGCTGTTTCTACTAACAATTCCTCTTTCTGTGGTTTGACAGAGATGCTGTGACAGAACCTGAAATAAGTTTATGCTCAACCATATGAATGTTCTTCAAGTACATGTATATGCAGTGAATATGTAAATCATAGTAATCAAAGACCAGAAAGTCCACTTTGGACAACCCGCATAAAGATCAGAGATTTTAAGTCTGATGTATTTTTGTAACTGCATTACTGCATTTATTTTCATACTACATTTTGGTGCGCAAAAAGGTCAGTCATTTCCTCCATCTGCATCACTTGACAAACTTTAGATATTTTTGGTATTTATTTATCTTCATCTGTCTTGACACACTGTCGAGCATATGATGTCTGCCACAGAGTAAGAGGAAAAGAAAAAGTAAAAGTTCTTGATACAAAAATGCAAGAAAAACTAATTCCCGATGAAGACAGAGAGTGTACTCAAAATGTTTTGCATAAGAAAATACGTACTGCTTAAATATGCTATTTAATTCAATAAGGAGTTACATAAGCATACCAGTATACAGTAATCCCTCCTCCATCGCGGGGGTTGCGTTCCAGAGCCACCTGCGAAATAAGAAAATCTGCGAAGTAGAAACCATATGTTTATATGGTTATTTTTATATTGTCATGCTTGGGTCACAGATTTGCGCAGAAACACAGGAGGTTGTAGAGAGACAGGAACGTTATTCAAACACTGCAAACAAACATTTGTCTCTTTTTCAAAAGTTTAAACTGTGCTCCATGACAAGACAGAGATGACAGTTCCGTCTCACAATTAAAAGAATGCAAACATATCTTCCTCTTCAAAGGAGTGCGCATCAGGAGCACAGAATGTCAGAAAGAGAGAGGAAAGCAAACAAATCAATAGGGCTGTTTGGCTTTTAAGTATGCGAAGCACTGCAGCACAAAGCTGTTGAAGCTCACACCCCCTCGTCAGGAGCAGACAAAGAGAGAGAGAGAGAGAGAGAGACAGAGAAAAACAAACAAGCAAAAATCAATACGTGCCCTTCGAGCTTTTAAGTATGTGAAGCACCGTGCAGCATGTCGCTTCACGAAGCAGCTGCACAGAAGGTAGCGACGTGAAGATAATCTTTCAGCATTTTTAGACGAGCGTCCGTATCGTCTAGGTGTGCAAACAGCCCCCCTGCTCAATCCCCCTACGTCAGGATCAGAGAAAGTCAGCGCAAGAGAGAGAGAGAGAGAAAAGTAAGTTGGGTTTCTTCTCAGCCATCTGCCAATAGCGTCCCTTGTATGAAATCAACTGGGCAAACCAACTGAGGAAGCATGTACCAGAAATTAAAAGACCCATTGTCCGCAGAAATCCGCGAACCAGCAAAAAATCCGTGATATATATTTAAATATGCTTACATATAAAATCCGCGATGGAGTGAAGCCGCGAAAGGCGAAGCGCGATATAGCGAGGGATCACTGTATATACAATAAGCATTTAAGCTTACAAGTTACAAGTGTGCATAGATGAAAGATATTATCTTTCTTTTGCGCTTACAGGCATAAGCAAAGAGCACCTATTTAGTATTATAGCCTTCTTTGCATGGAAAACAGAATGTGCTGTCAAGACTAAAAAGAACAATAAAGGACGTAAGTTAAAAAAAAAAAGTTTTACTGGTTCACTCAGGTACCCTTTATGTAATAATACATTTTGATTGAACATCTGAAAACATTTAGAATCAAAAATTAGGAATACAGTAATCCCTCCTCCATCGTGGGGGTTGCGTTCCAGAGCCACCCGCGAAATAAGAAAATCCGGCGAAGTAGAAACCATATGTTTATATGGTTATTTTTATATTGTCATGCTTGGGTCACAGATTTGCGCAGAAACACAGGAGGTTGTAGAGAGACAGGAACGTTATTCAAACACTGCAAACAAACATTTGTCTCTTTTTCAAAAGTTTAAACTGTGCTCCATGACAAGACAGAGATGACAGTTCCGTCTCACAATTAAAAGAATGCAAACATATCTTCCTCTTCAAAGGAGTGTGCGTCAGGAGCACAGAATGTCAGAAAGAGAGAGGAAAGCAAACAAATCAATAGGGCTGTTTGGCTTTTAAGTATGCGAAGCACTGCGGCACAAAGCTGTTGAAGCTCACACCGCCTCGTCAGGAGCAGACAAAGAGAGAGAGAGAGAGAGAGAGAGACAGAGAAAAATAAACAAGCAAACATTAATACGTGCCCTTCGAGCTTTTAAGTATGCGAAGCACCGTGCAGCATGTCGCTTCACGAAGCAGCTGCACAGAAGGTAGCGACGTGAAGATAATCTTTCAGCATTTTTAGACGAGCGTCCGTATCGTCTAGGTGTGCGAACAGCCCCCCTGCTCAATCCCCCTACGTCAGGATCAGAGAAAGTCAGCGCAAGAGAGAGAGAGAGAGAAAAGTAAGTTGGGTTTCTTCTCAGCCATCTGCCAATAGCGTCCCTTGTATGAAATCAACTGGGCAAACCAAATGAGGAAGCATGTACCAGAAATTAAAAGACCCATTGTCTGCAGAAATCCGCAAACCAGCAAAAAATCTGCGATATATATTTAAATATGCTTACATATAAAATCCGCGAAAGAGTGAAGCCGCGAAAGGCGAAGCGCGATATAGCCAGGGATCACTGTACTAGAAAGAATCAGGATTGCAATGAATAGTTTCACATCACACAGTAATGTAGAAAATTGTTAGACTGTCAGAAGAGACAAACTTTAAAGAACATGTAAACTTCACACAAGCTGTACCATTGAATCAAACATGAAGCATCATGCACGATATGCTGTAAGATATTCACAGCTTTGCCTGGAGTCTTACACTATCATTAAATGTATTAGTTTTATTCATTGAGATACTATTAAATAAATACGGTCCACATCTGTTTCTGACATGTCTCGAGATGAAATTTTTCATTAGTGCAATATTTCAAATTGGAAAAACACTTAAAATTAAATGATTGATTTTTACTGTAAAATTTTGTGTTTAACCTTTTATACTGAATCTGAATGCTGGCCGATTTAGTGTTAGTATAAGCTGTGTCAACCTTTCACTTTATGCCTTATCAGGTTATTCTGTGCATCCTGGGATTCATGTGCATTGTGGCACTTTAAGTTTTAACATGAGTAACTCTACTGAATTAAAAAAAATACAAAGCAAATATGACCTTGACTTTCATTAATTAGTTTGTTCTTGCCTGTCTATATAGAAAAAGCAGTGTTAGGACGCAGTGACTCTTAAGTTCTTGATAGAGAGCTACAAACCTAGCACCTAAAAATCCCTTGTGCTGCATTGTAATGGAACCACTTAGTGGTGAGTGCACAGGATGGTGTCAAGGGGCTTAAAAAGACAAGCAGGTCTAAAATGCAATTGTATGTTGAACAATTAAGCCTCGCTGATCCAAAACTCTAATTATCTCGAGTGCATTTATGTGGGCGTAGTACATGTCATTACAGATACATACAGGCCTTTGTCACCTTCTTGGAGTAAGGATGTGCTAAATGCAGACAGAACTGTTTTATGGGCTAATGACTTTTTTAGCTATATAAATCAGTAGACCTTCAACTGTCCAAGGAGACTGTGTGAAATGCTGTCATCTAATTTAAAACTCTCCTTAGAAAATTTAATTTTAAATGCATGAATATCATTTACATTCCCAGCATTTTTCTCCATATGACTGAAAAAAGTGCAAATCTGACTTTTTCATGGATAAACGGTACTTCATTATTTTCCTTCTACTTTTTCTAACTCAATAGTTTATCTCCTCCAGATACATATGAAATTATTACTATTATAATGTGTAGAAATGTATTGTGATGCATTCATATTACATTATTTAATGCAGTAAAATACCAACTAATACCTAATGCAAATGAACAAATAATAATGAGCGTTGAGTTCCACTGACAATTCAGATGGCTTATCTTACAAGATGCATGATTTGTCTTTTTTGAACATAAAATTAAACTCTTTTTTACATTTGATTTATAAAAAGCAGCTGATTCAATTATGTTGTAACTCCATTTTACCATGATTTTTCATCTATGAATTGTAATTTTTTATCTCGTAACTTTGATGTGTATTCTTGTGTGAACAACACCTTGTGACGGTTTACTCTGAAGGCGCTACAGAGGGAAGTCAAAGATGAGATGAGAGACAGAAGATGAAATGAAAATGAAATTGCTTTGTTGTAGTTGCTGTGAACAAATCACCCCAGCAGATGTTAAAATTTTAAAATTCCAATTATATTTTAAAATTCCAATTTTATTGTGATATGAGAATTCGGGGATGTGGGAGGAAACTGAAGTTTGCAGGAAAAAAACCCATGCACAAGATCTGTATGCTTTATATTTTAGGCAGAGCAGGCTCATGCACACACTTACACTTATTCAGAGTAAGATCATTTTTAGTCTTCTAATATGTATTATGAGGTGTAAAGTGAAGGAAGTACCTGGAGGAGAAACTCCCAAGTTAAGTATGCAACCTGTTCGCCATCATCATCTAATTCTTCCATGTGAAGCCTGAAAACCATGAGGGCTGATTAAGATCATTTATGTTAGGTAGAATGCCCAGTGGGGGCTGGGCGGTCTCATGGCCTCAGGACCCCTGCAGATTTTGTTTTGGAGTTTTTTTTTGTTGTTGTTGTTATTTCTGTCATCCTGGCCATCGGACCTTACTTTATTCTTTATTATATTTATATTTTTCTTTCTTCATCTTGTACAACACTTTGAGCTACATCATTTGTATGAAAATGTGCTATATAAATAAATGTTGTTGTTGTTATTAAACTTAGGATTACGTAGAGCACTTTAGAGCTCAGAAGTAGAAGCAGTAACCTCTGCATCTACTCTAGTGCAGAGATACTGTACGTTGTGAAGATCAGCAGAGCCACAGATGGATTCAGGACACACAAGTCCAAAAAGTACGCACGTTTTATTTCTTTTCTTTTGGTACAGCACTGCACACAGTGCACCAATCAGCTATATCAGCTCAGTCCCTTCATTTTCTCTCTCTTTCTCTATTCTTCTTTTCTCCTGCCTCCTCCACTCCTCTCTTCACAAGCTCTGTCCTCTGCCTCCTGACTCCGGCTCCCAGAATGGAGTGATGTGGCCCCTTTTATGCTGCACCCAGATGTGCTCCCTGACTATCTTCCTGCAGCACTTCCTGGTGTGGTGTAAGTGTTGCATGGGCACCCAGAAGAACTCCAGGTGCACCCGGACTTTCTTCTGGCAGCACTTTCTGGTGTTGCGGAAGTGCTGCAGTCAAGGGATCTGGGATTGTCCAAGTGCCCTTTGGCAGTGGCTATGGTCCCCAACAAGGTTGAGCTTCCGAGCTCCAGTCCCATGGTCCTGATGCAAACCAGGGGGGCTGCTCTCTTGTGTCCCGGGGGAGGTATTGCCTCTCTCCCTGTCCTTCCATTTTCCAGGCATTCCGGCCGGGCAAGAGTCCCAGTCGTCCACCACAATGTGTATATTAATGCAATTTTAAATAGGTGCTTTACAAATAAAAATATCTAAATCAAAGCATAATATATAGAGCCATGAAAAAGTTTTTGTCCCTTTGTATAATTTCTGCAATTTCCAAGTTACCCAGTGTAATTAATTAGTTGCTATTGCCTGTGAATATCAGAAGGAAGGTTTGGTTTTCAGAAGATAAAATCTATGAAAGTCTCTTTGATATTGGAAATAGCTACTCACTATAATACTAAGTGATATTGCAAAAAAGGCACAACATAATTATTTTACAATGATTATTTCTGAATGGTGGTAAGCTGTCTCCTCTTGAACTTACTGCCTTTGATTCATAACTCATGCCCAGTCATTGTCCGTATGGAACTGGCATGTTCCCCTAGTGTCTGATTTTCCTTCAGGTACTCTGGTTATTCATCTTAACTAGATATTCAGATATACACATGTTCTGTGTATATGTGTGTCTGGTAGTGAGTGGGCCCTACATTGGACTGCTGCTCTGTCAAGCGATAGTTTGATCCTTGTTCCTGATTCTTTGGGTTAGGCTCAGACTCCTCTTCAACTCTGAACTGTATTAGGTAGATATGAGATTGTTATGCTACACTTTTAGAAAATAATGCTTCTATCTTATATATACACGTGGAAGTGTGCGTCTGTCCAGCCCGGAAGTGAGAGGTGGAGTCAGGGTAAGAGCTCTGCCACTGAGAAAACATAAAACTTGCTTAGCTGCTAATAACACAAGCAAGGCCAGCACATCAGCTATCTATCTATCTATCTATCAGCAAAACGAAAAAGTCACAAGTGCAGAGTTTCCCATGTACATACATATACAAAGTACAGCGATAGCAAAAGTACATTCTTGATCCGATGTAGAACCCTCGTCATGTAAGTAAATAACTCAAGGTAAATAGATAAATAACATTAGATCTGGCTTTTATGTAAGTAACATATAAATGTTAATGTTTTGCGCACACGCACCGTCCTTTGTATGTAAGAGCCTGATCTACAGCGTAAAATCATGAGTACAGCAATGGCAAAAGTGCATTCTTGATCCGATGTAGAATCGTCGTCATGATTTGAGTTTACCTCTGTTATAGCACGTCTATGTTAAAACAGCAGTGTCAAATACAGTTGGGATGTGGGGGTATGGGGAGTTGGGATTGTGAACGTGGCTGAGAGAATAACAGAATTAAAAAACAAAGCTAACCTTTACAAGTATCATAAGTTACACCTGCTGTTACAGACTGGAATCAAATGCAAGTTTTTATTCTAAAATAGTAAGAATACGAGCAGCTCAGTTCCCAAAATGGATTCGTCCAGGATTTAACCCATGAAGCTTTGATTACCAGTCAATAGCTGATACCGTTGCGCCACTGAAGCTGTCGTAGCAACTCTGTGTCAATGTTGCAGGTAAATGCGGGTTGTTTTTCTGCAGTTATATTTTTGAATAAAAGTGCATTTGTTCTGTTATATTTGTACCTTTTGTGAAAGTGTTTCTTTGATATTTGGAATTCAGGCTTCACACATTATATATTTCATGTCTACATTTTGTTAATTATTACCAATACATGAAAAACGTTTCTGTTTTAACAATGTGTTAACTGTACATAGATTGTTGTAGACATGGAACATACATGAAATGCAAGTGTTCCAAATAACGATCTAGTATTTATATAAGGTGTCATTTTGCTTGACTTCTCACTCTATACAACTCTAAGCAACTGATACACAGGCAAACAGACTTCAGCTGAGACAACTGTGTGGGGTGGGGGATGTGATAGTAGGCTGCTTGCTGTTTGCTGCTTATCCACACATTTAGAAGACAAAAGAAGCTGATGGAGAGGTGCAAAGCGTTTTAAAGTGGGACGGATCTACGGGTTTTTTCGCAGGCTCTGGTAATTCTAGTGTTAAGAAAACCTGAATTCAGCCTGTGTTATTGTATGCAATAAGAGTGCTTTTTAAAATTATTTGCCCATTGTTTCTTTTTTCCCAAATTTGTTACCATCAATTCATGGCTTTTTAAAAAACATGCTACAGATCTAAATTAATTAAAGTTCTTTCTGGAACCTTCACGAAAGATGTTTCTTTTGCAAACCAAAAATGTTTCCTCTATGGCATTGCTTTGAAGAACCACTATGGCACCTTTATTTTTAAGAGTGTATTCTGGCTTTTAATGTTGTCATTTGATCTAACCCTAACCCTTATTCATTCTGAACTTTTTTCTTGTCAGTGAAGAACTGATCCTAAAAATATACAAACCTAGCACAAAAAGTAAAGTTTTTTTTACCATTTGAATATACCAATGACAACAAATCAACAATTAGCAAAGAAATTTGGGCATCAGCCTTGATTGTCAGTTAGTCACACCCATTATAATGGTATTAAAAATGTATAACTGGTTGCTTTAGTAAAACACCAACCCCTATGCTAGTACAAAATAGAATGTGCAGCAGCTAATGCTGTTCCTTACAACACCAATTTCATGGCTTTCAATCCCAACTTTACACTATTCCTGTGAATATGGCACATGTCCCAGTGCCTGTCTTAGTTTTTCAGCAGAATATGTGAGTGAGTGACAGTGTGTGCTCTTCAATGGACTGGTGCTTTGTCTTGTATTGGCACCCCATTTGAGACCACTTTTATGAGTATGGGCTCTGGCCCCCACAACCCTGAACTGGAGTTTGAAACTGCTTGGAGACAATATTACAAATTGTGGACTGTTGCATCACACACACTGAAAGCTCTCACAGGTTTATCAGAGGAAATATTATCAATGGATATTCTTTAATCATACCAAAAATTGTGAAATCTGTGTAGCAGAATGTCTCACTTACTACAGATTTGATGACATTTCTTCCCATTGTGATGAAATGCCTTAAGAGACTGGTGCTAAGACACATTAAACACAGTACTCCAGATAATATGGCCCACCTCCAGTTTACATATGATCACTTCTGGACTGAAGAGAATGGCATCCCTGAATATTCTTACATCAAAGCTGATCACCATACTCTTAGATCTGAAACTTAATGCCACTTCCCTGCTACTAGATTTTGGACTTGAACTAACTGTCAGACTGCAACACGTGGATTAGTTGTGTCACTACTTTCACACAGGCCCCACACAAAATTGTGTATCCAGTCTACTTCTGTACTCACTTATAACTGTATTGCCAGACAAAGCTCCCTCTCCATATTAAATTTGCTAATGACACCATCATTAGGTAATTGATCTATTCACAAAGTGTTCCCATGATTACAGCCCCTTCCTTAATGTCAGCAAAACCAAAAAACTGGTAGTAGATTTCAGGAAGCAAGAGGCAGACACACTCTCATTTTCATCTATGGGAATGCTGGGGAATGGGTCAGTAGCCTTAAGTACCTTGGAGTCATCATCACTAACATTCTGAAGTAGGCACAATACATGAAGACTCACCTTTACTTCTTCTTCAGATGTAGGAGAAGAGCATGGATGTTTAAGCTGTCACTAAGTTCTTAGGTGCACAGTGCAGTCAAACTTGACTGGATGAATTACATCCTGGTGTTGGATTTGCTCACCTCAGGCACACAAAGCACTGCAAAGGTTTATGAAGTTATTGGTGCATAGCCCCCTCTGTTTGGAACATATGCAACACATGCTGTCTTAGAAAGGCAAACAGTCATTTTAATGACCTCACACACAAGGCTACTTGATTTAAGGACATTTTTACCCTGATATGGATTCTCAGCATGAGTGTTTCTTGCCTATAGAATACAATCTTATGTTGCTTTTATTCCTTGATGTTGTATTCACTTTCTGTGTTTGTATTCATTATCTGTTGGTACTGTACTACCTCCACTAGTCTGTGGGAGACATGCAAGTAAGAATTTCATCATACAGGGGGATTCACTTGAAAGGGGCCCCAAATATTCTGTTGTAACTCCCATTAGGATAAAGCAATATGAACCAAAAAAAATACACTATATACCTTGACGTATATGTAATCGCAATTCTGGAAGTGGTTTTGGTTTTCTGCCACACACATTTCAACGTGGCATTCCTGAACGTATTGGCAAGTATCTCGGGAGGAATAGCAGCAAAATCACATTGGATGTTTTCCTTCAAATCTTTCACAGTGCGAGGCTTGTTCCGACAGACTTTTCCTTTGAGCATACCCCAATGGAAGAAGTCTGGTGGTGTCAGATCCAGCGACCATGGTGGCCAAAGCCCCTTTGAAATTACCCTGTTGCCAAAGAATGACTCAATTTCTGCCATGCTCCCTCCCGATGTGTGATACGTTGCTCCAAGTTACCTTCCATTAACTCATGATCATCCAGTTGATTCTGACCTCACTTAAACAAATTGGTGGTCCAATAGGTTTGCACCATGAAGATGTGCTGCTCAATACTATACACCACCATCCTGATGAGAAGTTGAGTGACTGAGTGAAGGGGTACGGGCGGTAAGCACCCAGAAATTGCAAATGCAGGTTAAACATCACGTTGCGCCTACCTCATCACTCCGACGCAAGGGGCATCTCGGCTTGTTTGAAGCTCCATACACTGAGGATCACATTGCACATTGTTTCATTCAGATTGCTTCGTCCTAGTGAGAGTTATTACAGAATATTTTGGGCCTCTTTCGAGTGAATCACCATGTACTATTTACATATCGCAGTAAATTTAAATGTGACTTCAAACTAGAATCTTACAATAAATAGTATCAAAAGTAGTACTAAGTTGTGAAAATATAAATTTTCATATCTTGCATTATTGGACCTAAGGCATATATTACATTTTTTAATGC
Source organism: Erpetoichthys calabaricus (assembly GCF_900747795.2). Classification (NCBI taxonomy): domain Eukaryota; kingdom Metazoa; phylum Chordata; class Cladistia; order Polypteriformes; family Polypteridae; genus Erpetoichthys; species Erpetoichthys calabaricus. The sequence continues at coordinate 75,920,705 of NC_041398.2, read as the reverse complement.
TACAGTAATATACAGTATGATGAAGTGTTTTATTTTTCTATAAAAATTTGGAAAGATTAGCTAAATTGGAAATTCTGCAGTGGACTGGCATGGGGATTTGTTCCTACCGTGCACCCTGTGCTGGCTGGGATTGGCTCCAGCAGACCCCCGTGACCCTGTGTTAGGAAATAGCGGGTTGGATAATGACTGACTGAATGACTGGAAATTGATCTGTAACTCCCAAGAACATAGGATCTGAATCTGACTTTTTTTTTAATACAGGACTAATAGTGGCTACTTTGAAGGAATCAGGTGCAATATCATTTAATGCACAGAGAGTGACTGGACAGGGAAATGAACCCAGGTCTCTAGAGCTGTAACGTACCAGTGCTAACCATTTTATCACTGTGCCATCAATTGTGTTTTTTTTTGTTATAATCTAAAATATATATTTTTTTTCTAATATATTTTATATAGAATACTACCTTGCATCTTCTGCTTTACTATAATGTGAAAAATTGCCATAAATAGAATACATAATTTGTATGTATGAGAGCATAGTGCATTTAATGTAGAGAGACTTAAGCATACTAAGTTTGTTACAGGTTATACCAATAGTCAGAGGTAAGCTAAAGAAGCTAGAATTAAACAGATGAAGATAGTAATGAAATGTGTTCCACTGTTAGATACTGTACAATTAACATCTTTACTAAAGTAAAGAGGATATTTGATCACAATGCCATTAAAGTAAGGCTGTCTCGTAGAAACCAGAGCTAATGTAGAATCTGCTCTGGTCTTTATCTTGAGTAATCAACCTTGCTCCAGTGAAAGGCTATTTGGCGATAGCATCAATGTTTTAAGATGTTACAAGAGTACTTAAGTGATTTAATTTATCTTTCACACCATGCACTCCAAAGTATAGCTTCACAATGTGAGGCCATTAAATGAATCTGTTTAAGAAGTGTAAATGAAATAATCACACCAATGAAAATATTTCCCTCTCTTCAACATCATATTAAGTGGGGTTGTCACAGTGGGGAGAAGAGGTCCCAAATTAAGGAATGTACCTGAGTGTCTAAGATGCTGTACTTACAGGCACAGGTCTGCCAGTTTACCCCCACCTCTGAAAATTCTGGGAGACCCTAAGTAATTCACAAAGCCAGCCTGTGCTTGACTTGATAAAAGTAAAGGTAAATGTACTATACTATCCAAAAGTAAAATAAGCAGCACATTAAAAATTGCTTGCCTCAATTCTAGGAGTATCAAAAATAAACAAAGTGTGTTGGAGTTGTACAGTAGGTAGCTCAGCATAATTATGATACTTAAGCAATAACAGAAACCTGACTAAATAACTAAAATGGCAATGAGTATAACATAGATATCTACACATTTTATGAGGGGTAGACCAAAAAGAAATGGTGGTTGGTGTGTTGCCATTTATGACAAACAAAATTTAAATGCATGTCTTCTTCAGTTGGATGATAAGCTACATCTTAGTAAGGATATAGGGATAGAGGCTTTATTTTAGAAGACTGAAAGAATCACAGTGCCAAGTGCAGGAAATAATTTCAATGAGCACCTTTTTTATAATATTAAAATGGCAGGTTTTGAGAGGGATATTATGGGTGGACTTCAATTACCTAAAGGTAACTGGGCTAACTTTGTAAATAGTTGAGCACAAATACAGGTGTTTTTGATATATGCTTTTTATATCAATATATTAAAACAACAAGCACAGGATAAGGTTGTCTAGACTTGTAACTTTTAATAATCAGGATATACAGTATATACAGTGCATCCGGAAAGTATTCACAGCGCATCACTTTTTCCACATTTTGTTATGTTACAGCCTTATTCCAAAATGGATTAAATTCATTTTTTTTGCTCAGAATTCTACACACAACACCCCATAATGACAACGTGAAAAAAGTTTACTTGAAGTTTTTGCAAATTTATTAAAAATAAAAAAATTGAGAAAGTACATGTACATAAGTATTCACAGCCTTTGCCGTGAAGCTCGAAATTGAGCTCAGGGGAATCCTGTTTCCCCTGATCATCCTTGAGATGTTTCTGCAGCTTAATTGGAGTCCACTTGTGGTAAATTCAGTTGGTTGGACATGATTTGGAAAGGCACACACCTGTCTATATAAGGTCCCACAGTTGACAGTTCATGTCAGAGCACAAACCAAGCAAGAAGTCAAAGGAATTGTCTGTAGACCTCCGAGACAGGATTGTCTCGAGGCACATATCTGGGGAAGGTTACAGAAAAATTTCTGCTTCTTTGAAGGTCCCAATGAGCACAGTGGCCTCCATCATCCGTAAGTGGAAGAAGTTCAAAACCACCAGGACTCTTCCTAGAGCTGGCCAGCCATCTAAACTGAGCGATCGGGGGAGAAGGGCCTTAGTCAGGGAAGTGACCAAGAACCCGATGGTCACTCTGTCAGAGCTCCAGAGGTCCTCTGTCGAGAGAGGAGAACCTTCCAGAAGGACAACCATCTTGCAGCAATCCACCAATCAGGCCTGTATGGTAGAGTGGCCAGACGGAAGCCACTCCTTAGTAAAAGGCACATGGCAGCCCACCTGGAGTTTGCCAAAAGGCACCTGAAGGACTCTCAGACCATGAGAAAGAAAATTCTCTGGTCTGATGAGACAAAGATTGAACTCTTTGGTGTGAATGCCAGGCGTCACATTTGGAGGAAACCTGGCACCATCCCTATAGTGAAGCATGGTGGTGGCAGCATCATGCTGTGGGGATGTTTTTCAACGGCAGGAACTGGGAGACTAGTCAGGATAAAGGGAAAGATGACTGCAGCAATGTACAGAGACATCCTGGATGAAAACCTGCTCCAGAGCACTCTTGACCTCAGACTGGGGCGACAGTTCATCTTTCAGCAGGACAACAACCCTAAGCACACAGCCAAGATATCAAAGGAGTGGCTTCAGGACAACTCTGTGAATGTCCTTGAGTGGCCCAGCCACAGCCCAGACTTGAATCCGATTGAACATCTCTGGAGAGATCTTAAAATGGCTGTGCACCAACGCTTCCCATCCAACCTGATGGAGCTTGAGAGCTGCTGCAAAGAAGAATGGGAGATACTGGCCAAGGATAGGTGTGCCAAGCTTGTGGCATCATATTCAACAAGACTTGAGGCTGTAATTGCTGCCAAAGGTGCATCGACAAAGTATTGAGCAAAGGCTGTGAATACTTATGTACATGTGATTTCTCAGTTTTTTTATTTTTAATAAATTTGCAAAAACCTCAAGTAAATTTTTTTCACGTTGTCATTATGGGGTGTTGTGTGCAGAATTCTGAGGAAAAAAATGAATTTAATCCATTTTGGAATAAGGCTGTAACATAACAAAAGGTGGAAAAAGTGATGCGCTGTGAATACTTTCTGGATGCACTACATATATATATGTATATTATGGGGTGCCAAACAGGCAAATATAATGATTTTCAGAATATATAAAGTCAGTGTTCTGAATATATAATTCCAAAACCTGATTATATAAAGTCAGCAGGGGAATATATAAAGTCACTCCTGAATATATAAAGTCATCGTTGGAATATATAAAGTCATTCGTGAATATATAAAGTCAAAAGTTGAATATATAAAGTCATTCCCGAATATATAAAGTCATTCCTGAATATATAAAGTCAGCTTGGAATATATAAAGTCATTCCTGAATACTTAAAGTCATTCCTGAATATATAAAGTCAGCATCGGAATATATAAAGTCACTCACGAATATATAAAGTCCTTCCTGAATATATAAAGTCAGCATTGGAATATATAAAGTCACTCCCAAATATATAAAGTCAAAACTTGAATATATAAAGTCATTCCCGAATATATAAAGTCAGCGTCGGAACATATAGTCATTCTTGAATATATAAAGTCAAAACTTGAATATATAAAGTCAGCGTCAGAATATATAAAATCATTCCCGATTATATATAACGCCAAAGCCTGATTATATAAAGTCAGCGTCAGAATATATAAAATCATTCCCGATTATATATAATGTCAAAGCCTGATTATATAAAGTCAGCTTCAGAATTTATAAAGTCATTTTTGAATATATAAAGTCAGTGTTGGAATATGTAAAATCATTCCCGAATATATAAAATTTCCGTGCTTGTCATTTCACTCATACTAGTGAAAGGTAAACTTCGACAGAAGCCACTCAGAGCCGATCGGGCTTGTGAGGTTCGTCCAAAAATGCGCCCATACAAAAAGAATAAATAAATATAGTGTTCAAAATGCCGGGCACATACATCATTTTGAGTGAATTAACTGAACAGTGTTTTTTTATATTTTTCTGAAGATGTTTTTGTTAACTTTTTTCATTATGTTGTATTAGGAACTCATTGAGTTTACTAAAAATGTGCCTGAGTCGTTTCAATCAATATCAATATAATCTGACTTTAAATTTATATATTCAGGAATGAGGTTATATATTCCAACACTGACTTTATATATTCAGGAATGACTTTATATATTCCAACGCTGACTTTATATATTCAGGCTTTGACTTTATATATTCGGGAGTGACTTTATATATTCCGATGCTGACTTTATATAATCAGGCTTTGACTTTATATATTCGGGAATGACTTTATATATTCCGACGCTGACTTTATATATTCAGGAATGATTTTATATATTCCAACACTGACTATATATTCCGATGTTGACTTTATATATTCAAGTTTTGACTTTATATATTCAGGAATGAGATTATATATTCCAACACTGACTTTATATATTCAGGAATTACTTTATATATTCCAACGCTGATTTTATATATTCTGGAGTTACTTTATATATTCTGATGATGACTTTAAATATTCAAGTTTTTACTTTATATATTCAGGAATGACTTTATATATTCAGACGCTGACTTTATATATTCCGAAAATCATTGTAATTGCCTGTTTGGTACCCCATAATATATATACAGTAATCCCTCCTCCATCGCGGGGGTTGCGTTCCAGAGCCACCCGCGAAATAAGAAAATCCGCGAAGTAGAAACCATATGTTTATATGGTTATTTTTATATTGTCATGCTTGGGTCACAGATTTGCGCAGAAACACAGGAGGTTGTAGAGAGACAGGAAGGTTATTCAAACACTGCAAACAAACATTTGTCTCTTTTTCAAAAGTTTAAACTGTGCTCCATGACAAGACAGAGATGACAGTTCTGTCTCACAATTAAAAGAATGCAAACATATCTTCCTCTTCAAAGGAGTGCGTGTCAGGAGCACAGAATGTCACATAGATAGAGAAAACAATCTCTAGCAAACAAATCAATAGGGCTGTTTGCTTTTAAGTATGCGAAGCACCGCGGCACAAAGCTGTTGAAGGCGGCAGCTCACACCCCCTCCGTCAGGAGCAGGGGGAGAGATAGAGAGAGACAGAGTTTGTTTTTCAGTCAAAAATCAATATGTGCCCTTCCAGCTTTTAAGTATGCGAAGCACCGGTGCAGCATGTCGTTTCAGGAAGCAGCTGCACAAAAGATAGCAACAAGATAATCTTTCAGCATTTTTAGACGAGCGTCCGTATCGTCTAGGTGTGCGAACAGCCCCCCTGCTCAATCCCCATACGTCAGGATCAGAGAAAGTCAGAGCAAGAGAGACAGAGAAAAATAAGCAATCTCGCTTCTCAGCCATCTGCCAATAGCGTCCCTTGTATGAAATCAACTGGGCAAACCAACTGAGGAAGCATGTACCAGAAATTAAAAGACCCATTGTCCGCAGAAATCCGCGAACCAGCAAAAAATCCGCGATATATATTTAAATATGCTTACATATAAAATCCGCGATGGAGTGAAGCCGCGAAAGGCGAAGCGCGATATAGCGAGGGATCACTGTATACACACAGTATATATATATATATATATATATATATATATATATATATATATATATATATTGTCATGCATGTGTACCTGAGGTCATTGTTCTGGCTCTGACAAGTTAAACAGTACCACCCCACAATGAGAGGGGATGACGTCGCTAACATTGTCTAATTTACCTTGCGCAGTTCAGACAGGTAGCTCAGGATGATGCTTAACACTCACTGTCAGCACCAAGATGATGCACAGTAAAAATAAGCTGTCCTGAAGGATAGTGGCTCATTCTGGGATTAACAGTGGGTGAAACTCCTTATGCCATAGAGTTAATACCTTTGTGATTAAATCGGCCAATATGAGCCGTTGTTTCTTTTACTGCTTGCAAGTGCAGAAACACTGGAACATATTTTTGTTTTGGCAATGCCATCAATTAAAAGTTTGGAGACCCAACTACTTCTACTAATTGTTTCTCACAGGCTGTTCGCCGTTCATTATAGAAACACTGTGTGTGTGTTTGTCATGGCCCTTAGAGCAATATGATTGGTCAGTTTGGCTTTGGTGGCATGATCAAATGAGGAAGCGTGAGTGTTAAACACATGAGGGATAGAAACTGCTCTGTCATTATCAGCCTGTGAAACCCTAAATAAAAGTCTTTCCATATATTCATTCACCACATGTTTACTTCCAAACATCATTGCTTGTTGTCTCTCAAGCTGCCAATTACACTTGTCTTTGGTAGACTGTATTCTGAAAAACATACAGAACAATAACTTGTTATACACCAATCCATCTTCCTAACTACTGCACTATACATGTACAGTAGAAAGTTAATTGGAGCAATCACATAGAGGATATACATAATTTATTCATATACTGTAGTATAAAATATGGTAAATATAAGTTAGCTATCGGCCCATTCTCTGAGCCTTCTATTTACGACGTCTGTCAGTAAATAACCAGGGAATACAGTAATCCCTCGCTACTTTGCGGTTCACTTTTCGCGGATTCACGACTTCGCGGGTTTTTAAATACAAGTGATTGCCCGCCTATCGCGGAAGTTATGTTCCAGACCCATCAGCAACAGGAGAAAATCTGCGATATAGAAAGACCATATAAATAAACATTTTTATAGTTTAAGCCTTAAAATACCCATCCCACATGTTTTAAACACATGTAAACTTATAAAACACACTTTGTTAACACATATGATATGTGGATGTCGGGCTAAGGATATGAGTAACATCTCACTATTATAAAACATTTTAACTTCACGCAAGACAAGACAGTGAGACAGGAAAATTGGTGATGTACAGGCTTTTAAATTATTGACAGGCAGAGCGACAAGCAGCACAAAGCCAGCACAAAGTCAACTTCTCCTTAGCGTTCATTCAGCTCCCCACCCCCTTGACAATGCGAACTGCGCCTCCGGGGAGGGGGGTTTGAGCGAAGGTGCGTTCAGCTCTCACACACACACACACACACACACACACTCCTCCTCCTCCTTCCGAACGCGCAGAGCTACATGCAGGCATTTTGGCAGAAGCAGCACAAAGTCCATTTCTGCTCAGCGTGAGTTCAGCTGCCCCCCTTCACAAAGCGAGTGCAGACACATTGATGTCTGATCGCTGTGTGCAGTGTGCAGTGTTGGTCTGCGGTGTTTAAGAATGTAGAAAGTGTTTAAGAGCATAGGAAGTGTTTATAAGAGTGTGGGAAAGGTTAACAAGAGAGTGAGAAAGGTTTATAAGAGTGTGGGAAGGGTTTATAAAGCCTTAAAATATGTATAAATAATAAAATAAATATAGGTCGCTACTTCGCGGATTTTCACCTATCGCGGGGGGCTCTGGAACGTAACCCCCGCGATAGGTGAGGGATTACTGTACCAGCACACAGTGGATGTCTTTGGGAAGTCATAGGAATCTGGGGTATCTGGAGAATCCAAGCATAAACTGGAACACACAAACGCCACGCAGCCAGTGGAAAGACAGGAAATCAAACCCTTGAAATGTGAAAGCACAGCACTAAACACTGTGCAACCCTGTGCTATTGTTAGTAAAGGTAATCAAAAATGAGAAACCAAAGTCTTCATAGTCTCACACATATTCATAGTCTGACACTTATAAGACAGCGTAGTAGTTGCACATGAAATAACAATCCAGTCTTTCCAACTTTACTGAAACGCTAATTAAATGATAGCTGTTTAAATTTCTTTCACTTTTTTACATGAAGTAATCACTTTTCATAGACTTCACTGATAAGTCACTTACCTGAAATTAAATATACAGCTTTGTTTAAGAAGTAATTTCTTTCTAATTTAATCTTTCTTTTTGCCTGTAAGATTTAAATGTTATGAAATGTATGACTATAATTAAAATGAAAAAACTGAGTATTTTACATGAAAGTTCGCGGAGGTACTATAAGCGTTTTTAAAAATATTATATTATAAATTGGCACTGACTTTTCATAAAAAACTGTGACATTTTGGGCAGATAGTTGATATTGTTTACTAAAGGGTAGGCTGATTGTACAGGCACAAAAACCCATGATTGTTCCTGCCTTGCTCTTTCTGCTAGAGGATTGGCTTTGACCTTGTGACAATGTCTTATTTGAATGTACAATAGTCAGTAGTTTGAAGCTGTCCAAAGCTGTTGCTTAGAAACATCTGCTTAAAGCTTCACAGTTTCTGCAGTGAACAGGACAGCGTTTAACTTTAGCACTGAGGGTAAAAGTAGAGCTCTGCATAGGTGGGGTAATCATGTGACACATGCACGTTCAGATGCGTGTCCAGATAAAAAGATACCCTGACCTGAATGCAGCCCAGAGAAGAATTCTATCTCTCCATTCATGGCTACTTTTGTTGAGGAGATGAACAAATTTGTTGAGGACCAGGTGAGCTCCTTACATAGCATCCAGCAGAATCATATCGAGCTCCAGATTGATATAAATGCTTTAAGGGCTGACTTCAAGATGCTGCAGAAGGATGTTGCCTCTGTTGAAGCAAAGACTGACTGCCATAGTGAAGGAATCGCTGGTATCAATGGGGAGATTGAGTCACTGTTGACAAAGCTCACAGAGGCTGAAGATTATCAGTGCTGTAATAACCTTAGACTTATCCGTCTGCTGCTGCTGTTATATGTACTGGTCAAAAAAATTAAAGGAACACTTTTTAATCAGAGTATAGCATCAAGTCAATGAAACTTCTGGGATACTGATCTGGTCAGCTAAGTAGCAAAGGCATTGTTAATCAGTTTCAGCTGCTTTGGTGTTAATGAAATTAACAACAGGTGCACGAGAGGGACAACAATGAGACGACCCCCAAAACAGGAACGGTTTAACAGGTGGAGGCCACTGACATTTTCCCTCCTCATCTTTTCTGTTTTTTCTCTAGTTTTTCATTTGGCTATGGTCAGTGTCACTACTGGTAGCATGAGGCGATACCTGGACCCTACAGAGGTTGCACAAGTAGTCCAACTTCTCCAGGATGGTACATCAATACGTGCCATTGCCAGATGGTTTGCTGTGCCTCCCAGCACAGTCTCAAGGCCAAGGAGGAGATTCCAGGAGACAGGCAGTTACTCTAGGAGAGCTGGCCAGGGCCGCAGAAGGTCCTTAATCCATCAGCAGGACCGGTATCTGCTCCTTTGGGCAAGGAAGAACAGGATGAGCACTGCCAGGCCCTACAAAATAACATCCAGTAGGCCACTGGTCTGAATATCTCTGACGAACAATCATAAACAACAACAACATTTATTTATGTAGCACATTTTCATACAAAAAATGTAGCTCAAAGTGCTTTGCATAATGAAGAAAAGAAAAATAAAAGACAAAGTAAGAATTAAAATAAGACAACATTAAATAACATAGAATAAGGGTAAGGTCCGATGGCCAGGGAGGTCAGAAAAAACAAAAAAAAACTCCAGACGGCTGGAGAAAAAAAAAAAGCTGCAGGGGTTCCAGACCATGAGACCGCCCAGTCCCCTGGGCAGAAACAGACTTCATGAGGGTGGCCTGAAGGCCTGACGTCCTCTAGTAGACCCTGTGCTCACTGCCCAGCACCGTGGAGCTCTATTGGCATTTGCCATTGAATACCAGAATTGGCAGGTTCACCACTGGTGCCCTGTGCTTTTCACAGATGAGAGCAGGTTCACCCTGAGCACATGTGACAAACGTGAAAGGGTCTGGAGAAGCCAAGGAGAATGTTATGCTGCTTGTAACATCATTCAGCATCACCTGTTTGGTGGTGGGTCAGTGAAGGTCTGGGGAGGCATATCCATGGAGGGATGCACAGACCTCTACAGGCTAGACTACGGCACCTTGACTGCCATTAGGTATTGGGATGAAATCCTTGGACCCATTGTTGGACCCTCTGCTGGTGCAGTGGGTCTTGGGTTCCTCCTGGTGCACAACAATGCCCAGTCTCATGTGGCGAGAGTATGCAGGCAGTTCCAGGAGGATGAAGGAATTGATACCATTGACTGGCCCCTACGCTCACCTGACCTAAATTCAATACAACACCTCTGGGACATTATGTTTCAGTCCATTCGACCCCACCAGGTTTCACCTCAGACTGTCCAGAAGCTCAGTGATGCCCTTTTCTAGATCTGGGAGGAGATCCCCAGGACACCATCCGTCGTCTCATTAGGAGCATGCCCCAACGTTGTCAGGCATGCATACAAGCACATGGGGACCATACAAACTACTGAGTATGATTTTGAGTTGCTGCAATGAAATTTCGGCAAAATGGACTAGCCTGCCACATCATTTTTTCACTTTGATTTTCGGCGTGTCTTTGAATTCAGCCCTCTGTAGGTTGATCATTTTCATTTCCATCAAGCGATGTGGCATCCTTTCGTTCCTAACGCATTACCCAGTCAGAATCAGTATAGACATCCAACATGATTTTTTTCCCCATTGAGATCTGATGTGTTTTCAAAGTGTTCCTTTAATTTTTTTGAGCAGTGCATTATATGTTTTTGTGTAAAGGGTGATATTTGCTAATTCAAACTATACTAAATGCTTTTGAATCTTTAACTGAATAAACCTAATGGACACTGGTTGTTCTTTGTTTTAAATTGTCATAATATCTGCAAAAGCTTTGAATAGAAAAGAGAATAACATAATCATGTGTCAGTGTATCTATTTTCCTTACAGCATGTGCTGATATTCAGCTATTTCAAGATCCTGCAGGCTGTTAAATTAATTATATGTATGTGTAGTAAACACAATAAAAAGAATGCCTGTGCTGTACGCATCCTATAGGTCTTGCTTTCATTATGCTAATTGGCCTTGTCTTTTGCTCATTTAGTTATGGACCCTAATGTTAAAACATATAACAATATTTTGTATACTTGTAGTCATTATTAGAGACATATGTGTTAATTAACTTACAGGTGTTTATGTTTTAATTGTTTTATCAGCCCTCACTCTGAATGTGAGGCTCGTGTTACGTTACAAGAGGTTACCAGAAACTGAGTTTAATACTTCAGATAAATATTTTTGAATTAGTACTGATTTAAAAAACTTTAATTAGAAAGCTTTAATTATGTATATGGAAATTTTTTCTTGATAGCTGTTCATTTCAGGGTGAGTCACGCACAACGTGTAATTTAAAGACCAATTTGTACTTACATTTAAAGGTTGTTGGGGGCTGCAAGTAGTTTTCCTGACTATGTCTTATGCATCTTTTGGCTACACTCCTACCCCCACTTGTCTTTTTAATTATTGTAGACATCATAAAATATTAAATAAATTCAAATCCCTCATTCAGTTCTGTTTACAGAAAAAAGGAGACCATACCATCTTCTGCTTGTCCAAATAAACACTCAGATGAATTGGTGTGCAAAAAACTGGGCACTAAAAACACATCTTTTTTGTTGCCCAGTAAGGCTGCCCTCAGCTCTCTAAGCTAGCATCCCTGTCATTTCACATCTTGATAAAGCCTTAATTGCTTCAGAACTCAGTCAGCAAGATAAAAACCAGACAATTAAAAAACAAGGAAAGTAGCAAATTTACTTAAAACAGACTAAATGTAATGTAATAAAGAAGTATGTGACAATATCTTGCATTTTGATGTTACTTATTATAAGAAAAGCAAGGGACGTCATGTTTACCATTTCATCTTATTCTCAACACATTAAATTATTTTCCTCTCATTCAGTCTTCAACAGTTAAAATTAAATTATACAGTGATACTGCGCACTGTACATTAGATTTATCAGTTCCAATAAGCATAACTAAATAAACTGACTTTTGTATGGCACTGGCACTCAAACGTTTGTGCTACTGGCTCAATATTCCAGGAAAAGAAGTCAGAACCCTAGCTTTCTCCCCATATTGTGTATGGATTCTCCGTTTGGAACTCTGGTGTCTCTCTCCAGGCCCACATCTTGACTGCTTAGGTTGGGAGGGGTTGACAGTATGAAATTTTGAGTGGGCACCTATTCACACAATTGACTACACAACAGCGCAGTAGCGGCTTGTGACATATTTATTTTTAAATGTTTTATTTTAATATTTTTTACTCTGCATTATGCTCTCATATTCATTTCTCCATTCGGTAAACACATATTATTATTATTATTTCTATTATTATTTGTGATTTCTCTTAGGCGCTTTGAATAGATAGATAGATAGATAGATAGATAGATAGATAGATAGATAGATAGATAGATAGATAGATAGATAGATAGATAGATAGATAGATAGATAGATAGATAGATAGCACTAATCAAATATAAACTTTAATTTATCTACTGGCATATTAAAGGCTAATTTGGAACTCAAACTCATGAGCTTATAAGAACATACGAACAGAACATGAATAACATGAATACAGTGGAGGGACCCTCCCCAAAAAGAAAAAGAAAAATCAAAATTTACCAAACTATAAACATTTTGGCTTTGCTTATTTGATAGGCAAAAGTGAAAAAAATAGAAAGCTACTAATGACCCTGCTGCAACCTCAAAGCATCAATCTTATGTTTTGTGAAAGATCAGCCTCGGCACCGACAGACACAGACTCCAAATGTACAAAACACGCACCATTTATTTACAGACCACACAACACCAACACAGTGCACAAAAATACCACTCTCTACTCAGTCCTTTCTCTTTCTTCAAGTTGCCTCCACTCCTCTCTCGTAAGCTCCATCCTCTTCCACCCGACTCCGACTCTCCAATGGAGTGAGGTGGCCCCTTTTATCATGCCCCAGATGTGCTCCAGGTGCTCGGTGATGGTCCTCCGGCAGCACTTCCTAGTGTGGCAGAAGTGCTACCCTTGCACCCAGAAGCACACCGGGTGTACACAGTTCCTGGTTCAGCAGCACTTCCTGGTGTGGCGGAAGTGCTGTCCTCCAGGGCTCTAGGACCATCCAGGCGCCCCCTGGTGGTGGCCCTGATGAAATCCAGGGGGGGCTGCCCTCTTGTGCCCAGGGAAAGACAGTGCCCCTCTCCCGGTCCGCCCTTCTTCCAGGCATCCTGGTGGGGCAGATTCCCAGGTCATCTGCCACAGTTTTTTTGTGTAAAAGCTCTAACAAACTCTTCAATATCTGCTTTTGGCTTTTGTGATTCATTTTTCATGAGCCAAAATCACCAAATTCTTTCTCCTGTCGCATAGTATGGGGCGACAGAAAGGGGTCAGGACACGTAACAGCATAGAAAATAAACTCTCACATGCAGCTGAGGATACACTCATCACCAATGCAGTTACATACACTGCATGAAGTTTAGGAAATGCTTCCTTATAGGCCTGTATATATATGATGTATTTATTAATATTTAATTGCAGAGTTAAAGAATAGTCTAAAAGATAAATGGTAGGCTTGATAATACAGTACAGTTGTTTTTTAATCAAAATCAGTAAGACAAAACAGAAAAATACAGTTATAAGTTAAGAAGCAGCAACTCAGATTACACTATTTTCTGTCTTTGGTACAAAATGTAAGTGCAAGCATCATTACTAAGAAATCAGGTTTAAAAAAATAAACTTGTGATAAACCATGGCATGTAATGATCATCAATACTCAAAGACTCTAGAACCATTGCGTCAGTACCCTAAAGTAGACGAACTGACAACCCCGAATGTCCTCATCTTCTGCCGTTACCATCAACTCGACACAGAGTTCAGGTCCACTTGGCTCCAACGAGCAGACAAAAGGAGAGAATGCATGTTGTATATTGTCAAAATAGTTGTTTTTTTTAAAAATGAAGTCCTATCAAATACTAAAAATCCATTCCAAAATCTAAAACATATAAGCATTTGAAAAAGCAGAAAAGCATTAAACCAACTGAAATGTTTATTTGTTTTTGAAATGGAGATTTTTATAACGTTTAAAAAAAAAACAAAAACAAACAAAAAAAAAAAATCTTCACTGAGCATCTGTACAAGAATAAAGTGTCAGAAATAAAAGCAACTAAGCACAGAACTTGAGTGATGTAACACCCTGCTTATCATATTTATCTTCTGCTTTTCTAAATACCAAGTAGGGTAACATACAGAAATATAACCTGCATGAATCATGGTAAATTGGCTCACATAGATGAATCATTGAAATGCTTGCAATGTGATTTTTCTTAACCTCGTTTTTGGCAGGATAATAAACAACTCATCAAAATAAAGTTCAGTTCAAAACAGAATCTGTCTGATGTAAAGTTCTATGCACAATAAACATCACCTATACTCTGTACATTCTATCGTTCTATCATAAATAAAGTGTTGCCTTTGCTGTAGCACCTTGGACAGATTTCCATCACAGTGAGGAATCAAACACACAAAAAAAGAAAATGCATTGAGATATGTAGTGTTATCTAAAAGAGCAAAAGAGCTGGGCTACCAGCCAAAGCATCACATTTAATATATTTGTAATTTTTATAAAGATTTACACATTTTCTTAAAAAGGAATTTAGTATATGAAAAGTCAACTGTTTTGCGGAGTGAGCATTTAAGAAATAATACCAATAATAAAAGACTGTTTATTTGAATTAATGTCCATATGGATTTCATAATTGTTTAGCCATTGGCAGTGGCACATAAAGGCTAAGAAGCTGAACTTGAATCCGCACAATAAAATATTTAATCTGTGACTCTTAAAGTCTCAGTTAACACTTCTCTAGTCTCCTGTTATGAAGTGTATATTTCTGCATGTTGCTTGGATATTGATCATGGGTAGTCCTACACATATTGGAGAAGCAGAATTGATAGGTATAATATTTCTCCTATTGTCTTATCCTTGAATATAACCTATAAATCACTGTTATAGTGAAAGAGGAATGGCAAAAATATCGTAATCGAGATTGGTACTTGTCTGTCAAAAAATAGTGTGACAGTAGGGGGCGCTGCCACACCTCCAAACCCACAGACAACACGTCCAAACACCAGGTAAAATTCCTAATAATTAATTTATTGTTACAATAATGTGCACAAAGTACCTCCACCTCCACTATACACAATAATAAATCAATAAACAGCAATAAACAATACTCAATCTTCCTCTCCACCTAGCAGCTCTCTCACACTCCCACCCAACTCCAGCTCCATCTGCTGGGTTTCCCACAGTCCTTTTTATAGCCCTTGACCCAGAAGTGCTTCTGTCCTTCAGTCCATGTGATTCCATAGCACTTACGGGTCAGATCAAGAGTTATATTTTTCTTCAGCCCGGAAGTACTTCAGTTCTTCTATCCCCGTGACGAGGTAGAACTTCCGGGTTATAATAGAAACACTTGTGCCTCCCTGCAGTGTCCCCTGGTGGCCCCCATGGTATCCAGCAGGGCTGTGCAGCCGAACTCCATTGTCCATAATGCCCTGCTGGAATTTGGGGCACCTCCATGTTGCAGGGAGGACTCCCTCTAGCAGCCTGGGGGTGTTTGGCCGGGATAAACTGCCGGCCATCCCTCACAATAGCAAATGGAATTTTCACTCCTTTGTAAACAGACTCGATGTCAAAATAAAGGAACAGTCAAAAGCAATTTGAAAATCATAACACCTCTAAACAAAGTTTAAAAAAATGTAAAATGTATATTGATTTGTTGAGGTTGTTGAAGAAGATAGCAGGCTTTCCATTAGCATAATCTTGTTAGGCCTGTTGCTTCATGTTGATTTTTGATAATGTTGGCAAATCATTGAATTGGTTGAAACTGATTCTGTTGATTATCTTTCCCTTCTCAGTCTCTTTTGGTGGTCCTTGGCGTCACTGCCTGTTTGATTCGGTTATCCCTCCCGCTTTTGAAGAACTCAGAAATAGATGTATTATCACCAGTGATTGAATGACCAGAAATAGTAAGCTAATTGAGTCACAGCACTCAGGGTATTCATTGCGAAACCTTTTAAAACTTTAGAGAGGCAATTAAAAAACATATGGAAATCAATATCTGTATTAGCAGATACAGCTGCAATTTTAATCTCTGTATCTATAAAGGAGAATCTCTGTTTGTTTCTGTGTTGAAATTTGGCACACAGACACTTCTCAGAATGAGGTCAAGATTTTAGCATATAACTTACAGCTTTGTGTTCCCAAAGAATTGTGGGGGTAGTTGAAGGTTGAAGCGAGTGGCAAGAAGTACCACAATGTGAGCTGTCAATATAGACACAGTATCATGCAGAATGTGATGATGAAGTGATGTTTAGCATGCTGGCCTTTCAACCAAGAAGTCAGGGTTTTGATTCCTGCCCATTACATTAAGCCTTTTCTGTTATCAAGCATTTCTATCACTGGCCTCAAGCTGCCCTGTTAAAACTATATTATCTCCAGAGTTATATGTTGCAATTGATGTTTACAAAAGTAATTTCTCATCTTTATGCCACCATTACAACTTACCCAGCACTGCTTCTCCATTGTATCTGAAGCTACATATATCAGATTTTCCAGCTTTTCCCACCCGGCCTTAGTCTTGCTCCTCCACCCTAGAACATTACAGTGCTTATGTAGTAAAATGCAGGAACGTTAATGATAATGACATTTAGTAATATACAATTTGTAATTACTTTTTATCTTTATATCTTTCTAATTTCGTACTTGGGCAATGCCAGATAATTCAGCCAATTCATTAATAAAAAGAACTATGCAATTTAATTTGCATATAATTCCTGACTAGAATGTATTATTTAAATATGGCTATTACATGGAATTTTTGAGTTAATATGGAAAATAATTATTAAATTTACACCAGCAACCTAAACAAGTATTTCCCATTTGTGAGACTTCCATCAATCTTATATTAGATAGAGCACATTTGCATCCATCAAAATGAGATCATAAAGCAAAGGTTTTATACACTACACAATTTGCAATTTATCTAGAAAAACTGTTTTAGATTTTCATTGTTATATTATTATACACAATCATGGTAGTGTACCTACAACTCTTGTTATTGACAGCATAAGCTTTGTATTATCCAAGCCAGAAATTCTCATGTGTTTTGATGGGGTTGTTATTTGCTGTTATTATATTAATAATTATTTATTTATTTATGTATGTATTTATTTATTTTTAGTTTTCTGCAAAATTTTTATTTCCCCTTGAGAACAAATAAAGTATCATCCATCTATACCATTAAAAGTTTAAACATAAAAGTATCACTACTGTAAATAGTAAAATAGTTTAAAATGCTCAGTGATCTCCTCTGATATTGGTGGTGAATAAATGCAAAACAAACAGACACTGCATGCAAAAATCATAGTTTAAGTTATCAATACTGTTTTTGTATTTCCTTGATCCATAGATGCTGGTATACTGTATAAGTAGTACTTTTCTCCCTATTCACATATAAGGTGCTAAGAATAGTTTTCCAAGAAAATGCCATTTCACGATCTTATTAATTATTACTTCTGGAAAAAATGTAAGTAAAATGCAAATGATTTGTTTTTTCTAGTTCTAAAAAAATAAATAACAGCAATGTGTCAGAGGGGGCCATTTTTGTACACTGGGTGGTTCAATTTCTCTCTTAGGCAAAGGAACATGTAAAAATTACATTTAAAACACAGAAGATGAAGAGGCAATAGACACCCATTGTTGGGACTGGGATGAGAAGTTAAAAGGCAAATTTCCTGGGTAATCCTGTTACTGATTATTGTGATGGCTGTCTACAGGATATAGGAATTTGCTGTCTTGCAAAACAAATCCCCGCTTTGAAGTTTTACTGGTTAAATATACAAACAATACATTTTGTTAACTTCTGTTTACACTACAGTATATGTTAAACCTAGAAAATTTGAATGTGCCATTGTTTAATCCATCGTCCTGTTGATCTAGGCATGGACTGAAGGACATTTAAACTTCTAGGCAGGAGAAGGCAGGGTGAGGGACGGTCCACTGAGAACGCTGCCAAGACACTTGCACAGAGCACAGGGGCTCGCAGGCAGACTCGGGTATGTGGCTGGTATGACGTGAGGCACAAGGACAGCAAGACTTACTTCCAGGAAGGAAGAGACAGCTCCACAAGAAGACACCGGTTGTGGACCCAGTGAGAGAGGGAAGCCGCATGAAAGGACCAAGCCAAGCTGGCAGATGAGAAGCGAGGCATGCCCAGCTCATAGCTACACAAGGAGCCCAGAGTGGAGAAAAAAGAATGACAAAGAGACGCTGATGGGAGTTCAAAGATTTGACAAAACCTCTATTGGGAAATGATCAACTGGTGAACAGAGTGCATCCGTGGACAGTTGGACAATTAATTGTTGGGGTAACACAGTGCGCAAACTGGACTCTACATCACTAAAGGTTGTATCCTCCACTTCATGTTTTAACAGACTTTTAGAGTGTGTACTGTGTGCTTTCCTTTTAAAAAAGGAATTTCGTTCCTGATATTGCTAGTTTTTTTTTAGGTTTGCTTATCTTTTTAATGTGCTTTATATTTTCTTGGGTAATATAAGTTACTGTTGCTTTTTCTGAAATTACTGTGGTGTCTTTCATAGTGTGTTTACTCACCGCCCAATTTAAAAAAACCTGTGTGCTATTTTCCGTAACTTTCAAGAGTTTCCAGTCACTTAATAAAACTGGGTGGCATAGTCGGATATTTTAACAGAGTCTAGGTTAGATTTCCTCTAAGTGTGTACAAATGCATAAATAAGCTTAATAGTTGAAATTTCTTCAGAGAAATTCTTATTTGTGCAAGTGACACAAGACTATATTAAAGTATTGCTTGTTTAAAATATTAAGATATTGGGTTGGTGGATAGAGATTTTCTCTGTCGTTAATAAGGAAGCTGATCTTTTTTGGCAGATTTGCAGATTGACTAAATAAATAAGCATGCTGCATCAGTATGTATCACATTAAATAAATTCACTAAATGACACTTGGTTAGCCATGAAAAGGAAATCCTTTTCAAGTCCTTTTCTACATGCTTTGCTTGGTGGTGCTGCTGCTACTACTACTAACTACACCCACTTAGCTAGTAATATGGTGTTTCAAAACTCACCCAAAAATTAATACCAATGCAGAAGTCACTTAAAGCTGAGATGTTAACATCAAGTACTCCTATGCAAGATAAAAAGTACAGCTATCTTTAATCTGTACAGCATTTAATTCATGGAAGGAGCTCTGTGTTTGGACCTTTAGAGATCTCTGTATCGACAGTGCGTTTGCTCTCTGAATAAAAACATAACCTTCCAGTGATACATTTCTCTCACCATGTGCAGGTTAACCATTATTTTAAAATAAACCTGTCAAATTTTCCTAATGTTATATTAATGATTTAGATTGAAACTATATTATATAGTAACCATGAAGATTTAGGCCAAAATGTATCAATTTATTTACAAAGAGTGAAAACACTAAATGATCTAAGTTACTGAATTAAAATCAGCCATTAACAATATGCATTTTTTTAACAGTTTGCAGTGTTTAACAAATTACATTACATGCTTATGCTCAAAAGTATCTCCAAAACTGTGAAGGATGAAATCATGTGACTTCATTGTTAGTTCATATGTTTTCAGAAATTTATAACTCAGATAAAACTCAGGAGCAAAGCAGGAGACAGAGCTGGAGGTGGCAGAGTTAAAGATGCTAAGAAAAATATGGAAGAAGATGATCTGTTGTGGCAACCCCTAACGGGAGCAGCCAAAGGAAGATGCTAAACCTAAACCTTTGCTTATTTGTCAAATATATTTGAATTTACAATTATTCCAGATATTCATGGTAACACCTGATAGGAAAATTTTTTGTTGCAAGAAATCTACTGCGATATGTTAATTAAATTTTTTGTGCATCATTCTCTCTTACTCAATTAGAAGAGTTCTAGCCTACTGTCCATATCTCAGTGGAAATAGGATGTTTCATTTTATTTAAAAGTTAGGAGAAAAAATACTAATTTCCTCTATGAGGAATGATTAAAAGATTTTTTCAGAATTTTGCAAGAATTCATTAATGTTGTAAAACAAACAAGCTGAACCTCTGTTAACTTACTATAGTCTAAGAGGAGCTACTTCATGCTAGTGTCTCTAATCGTGGAGTTCTCCGAGTTAATAAGAAATTCAATTCTAAGAAATATGGCACGGGTTATATCTGTATTTATGTCATACTTGCTATAATGTAAACTCACTTGTTAAAACAATGTAGAATGCAAGAAATGTATTATGTAAGTCAGGGTTATATTCATTGTATATTCAGGGTTACATTGAAATATTTGAGAAAACAAATTTAAATTTAAATAGAAATAGATTCTTTAAAAAAAACCTGATATGTATATAATATATACAATACAGAGTGCACTGCAGTCGATTAAAACAGTTTCTAGCAAACATCTTTATAAACATAGTATCTAACGTATTCAATATATGAGTTAAAAATCATTTGCTAAAGAGACTGCTGTCAGTCAATCAGTCAGTGTCCAACCCGCTATATCCTAACTACAGGATCACTGGGGTCTGCTGGAGCCAATCCCATCAGGGCACACACACACACCCACACACCAAGCACACACTAGGGACAATTTAGGATCGCCAATGCAACTAACCTGCATGTCTTTGGACTGTGAGAGGAAACCGGAGCACCCAGAGGAAACCCACGCAGACACGGGGAGAACATGCAAACTCCATGCAGGGAGGACCCGGGAAGCACCACCACGGTTTAAATGGCCCCATGGCCATTTAAATTAGTAGAAATATGGCATACAAAAGATTTTGCATAGGCAAATTCAGTGAATGAATCAATGCTTCTTTTAAGAGCAATTTGCTTAATTTTTGAACATTATCACAGAATTAATTATCCTGCTAAGAACTCTTACAATGTACTTTGTCACCTTGTGAGAAGTGCTAATTGTCCTCTTTTTTCCCCCATGATCTATATTTATTTATTTAATCATTACATCTGCTGAAATACACTTTTCACCTTTGACGCTACCATAACCATATGGCCTCTTCTACCTTACTATATTCTGTTTAATGGCTTTTTTTATTATTATTAGCGTGCACTAGGATCACCATAGTGCAAACTATAATTATTTATTATTCATTCTATTTTTTATGTGTGGTTCAAGGGATACAGGGATTATTCATATATGAAAAAAACAAAAATATTTATATATTATTATTATTTACTAAATTCTGTTCACTGTCTCTATTTTGGTTCCAGACTTGTACCTAATATTGCCAAGATACAATGTGGCCCTTATGATTATGCGTTAGCCTAACTTTGTGTTCAATAATGCATTGTTTTTTTATTTGGAACATAGAGCCAAGAGGGCGCAGAACAATCCATATATAAAGAGTTCTTGAAGAGTCAAATTCTAAAGACAATAGCTAATAAACTTTAAACTAGAGAAGAAGAATCCCACTTACTCAGAATTCAGTATAAAACTAGCAATTTAACGAATGAATGATTACTTGACAGGTTCAGAACAAGCTATGCAAAATCCAGTGAAGGTTAGACTGCTTAAGGGGATAAGTAGTGTTGGGGCTCTTTGTGAAAATGTCCATCTTCAAGAGGTTCCTGAACATTGGAAGACTGAGAACAGCATGAATGGTTATGGTTCTATGATATGGAGCAAGGACTGAGACACAACATACACTTCGTCAGATGGTGAGAGCAGTTATTTGGTAAAACAAAATAAAGCAGAGACTTGTTGGGATAAATTTAGTGAGACACCAGAGACTTATACTGGACATAGTATGGCGAGAAGAGCTGTTGGTACATTACATTAGTACAGGAGCAGGTAAAGCAATCATGCTCATTCAGTCCCTGTCTCTATGTTATGTTATCCCTACATCCTTGTAGGTTTCATTCCCAATAAATAAGTGTTTGGTAAATTTCAAAATACTTAGTGTAATACAGTAATTATAAATAGACACTATTTAATCAATCTATAATCTTCCCGATTGTTTTTGGTGGCAAAAGTTGTCAAACATTTGACTGACATACTGTATCTATGTTCAGAGTAAAACAATCTTGGACTGTACTATGTTTCCAATACTATATGATGGCATCACTATCCTTCTGACTGGTGCAATAGTTACCAGTTTTATGAAATGAAAACTTAACTGAAGGCACCAAAAAAGTATTTTTTTGTCTAGTCCAACTACAGGTACTGATCACAAATTTTGAATGCCAAATTCTGAGTAAAACATTATTTAACCTCAACCATCACAAATTACCTGATGTCATATCTCATTCTAGCAACTAATGTAAATACTTTAATTTGTTTAACTTTAAATTACAGTAGAGGTCCTTTCTTCATATTTTCATTAAGGGTCAAAACAGATTAAAGAGAAGAATGTTAATTTAAGTGTGAAGATCAATTGTAGAGTCAGTGGTGGCAAATCAAATTAGCTCTTCAAAAATTACCCCAATGTATTTCAAATTAACAATTAATAATATACAGATGATGCTGTCTCTAGAACATAACATCTTGGTGACTCACAATTAGAAAAGGACTTCCATTTCAATGCCTGGGTAAAAATTAACAATAATTTTATTTTTTTTCTTATTTCCAGTCATTTTATTTACATTTTTTTGACAGCACTGTTGGTCTTTTTCTTTCGGCCGATCCCGTTTGGGGTTGCCACAGCGGTGTTGGTAAATAGCATTAATTGGTCTCAAACAAACATATTTTCATCCCAAATGGCACTTTCAAAATCCAAAATATCTTCAGTGAAATTCTGAATTTGATGTAATTATCATTAACAGGTAAAAGATTATCAAGAGCTATAGATTTTATGTTAAGTATGTACAAGATTTTAAATGTAAGTCAATCAAATTTGATGTATTAGTACAATAAAGATGTCTTTGAGGTATAAAGTATTACTCTGAAAAGTTCTGAAATATATTTCAAATATTGTGTTGAAAATGGCTCTTGTTTATCAGATAAAGAAATGGCATAAGAACAAGGATAATAAGAGTTCAGGCCAAGCCACTTAAACTGTAGAATCTAAATAAAAAAAGGATGAAATCAATGTGAAGAGCATCATGGGCAGTGCACGTCACAATTCAGAAAAGAGATATTGTCTTCAACAGAATCTGTACAATGAAGAGTAAACAAGATTCACCCCTATATGTTTTAGACACAGATTAGGATAACTGATTTTATTTAGTCTTTAGGTGTTGAACACTTTGTGGTAATCTAATATAATCATCAGTCCATCCATATTTTGAGCCCCCCATTTACAATATAAAGTAGAGAACAGCTGGAGTCTATACTAGTCAAAAGATATGATTTTCCCTTGGATGGGTCAATTGGCCATTGCAACACATTCTTATACAAACACTCACACTCTGCCATATCAGGCCAACCCACCTATTGCATGTTTATTATGGTGATGATGTGGCATATGGATTGTGGCAAATATGCAAGTAAGAATTTTACTGAACTGTACACGTAACAATATTACTAATATTACAACTACTACAGGTTGGAGAGACACCAATCCATTACCAAATAACTTACTCAATGTAAAGTCATAAATTAATCTACTGTATTGGAATGGAATAGGATGCAAGAATACCTGAAAAAAACTATGGGGCATGAGAAGTGGAAACCCCAGGAAGTGTTAACCTATGAGCTGTGCTTACTAGGCCCATGTATTTCTAAATTTATCTTGCATTTGGTTATTAGCACTTGTGCTAAAAATGTGGATACAGACTATTGAATTTTACAGACCAAATACAAAATGTAATTATTTAGGTCAGAACACAAGGTATCAGACCTCTAGCACACTATGTTTCTCTTATAATTTTGAAATAATGTACAGGTTATTGTCATGGTACAATACTTTGCTTGTGGATGCTTTTAAACTAAATTAGGTTTTGCATTTATAATATAATGAACAATGTAATACATTCCTTCTTTTATTTGTTTAAAAACTCAAATTTTGTATGTATGACAAAATCATTAATTAAAATAATGGAACAAACAGAAAAACAAACATGGTTTTATTTTTTAATGAAAAATTAATATGAACATAAATATATTGTAACTTTGTCACAATCAGTCAATAAAATAGTCTGCATATAGTGTAATATACTACTAAAAATCATCTCAGTAAGACTTCTGGATTGTGGACAACTTATTTTTTACATTTTATATTGTACACTCTCAAACCTATTTAATTCAGTTCTGGTTTGTGGGGGCCAAAGCCTAACTGGTGACACTGAGCACAAGTAGGGCAATTACCCATCGCAGGGGCAGTCAGCACAAACTAGGATAGGCAATGAAAATAAAGAAGTTACTGCTAGGCAGAGTCCACAGGCTGAAGTAAATAAATAGCTGTTTGAGCAATTAGGCAGATTACTGTTGCGAATGGCAACCTGTATTGACAAAGACAAGCTCAGCAATTGCCAACTGGTTGCCAGTCAACCAGCTGCAAGACAAGAAGAACCACTGTAGAAACCAAGGTGTAGATTCACCAGCTACAAAGGCAAACAAAAGAGAATATGACTGTGGTATAGTGGGTGTGCAGCTTCAAAAGAATGGCCAGTTTTAAATAATCCACCCACTTTGTGGGTGCAATCGCACGACCGCAGGGAGTTAATGAGGTAATTGGGGTGAGTCGCACCTGCACGTGAGGGTGCGATCGCTCCCAATTGTTCTGCACCCACAGTGCCGTATAAGTATAAAAAAAGAAAAGATAAGAGTGAGTTGAGGTTAAAAGATGTGAAGAGCAGTCTCAGAAGGATGATCTGGCCACCTAGAGTGGAAAGGCAGCAAGAACTGGGGCCCCATGAAGGAGCTAGGCTGTGGCACTGTAGGGGCTGGTTTGCCCCACTGAATAATGGTGTGCGGTGGGGCGAGCATGGAAGAGGACCACTCTAGGGATCCGAAGTACTACTGTGGGTGCGTGAAGGAAGATGTGAGGAGAGCCAACCTTGGATGGTCTGGCTGTAATGTGCTGAAGCAGCCAAGATGGGGGTCGGGTGGAAGAAGTTCATGGCTGCTGAGTTTCTGCCGGCTGCATGAGTAATGGGTGAGCCAGGGAGACAAAGAAGCAGGTGAGCTGAGTTCAGAAGGAGCTACTGGTTGCATTTTAACCTCTGCTTTTATAGGATTTATTTATTGTGGTTTTTATCCCCCACTTTTCACTTGGTTTTTATGGATTATTTATGGACATTTGGAACACTGCAGTGTGGACACTGTTTCTGGGTTTGTTTTTTATTCTTTTTAATGAAAGCAGCTTTGCACTTTTCCACCATTCCCTTGCTCCATGTGAGATTTGTCCCCATTAGTCAGCTCAGTTTGGTCATAGCTATCGATGGTGTTGGGTTCAAGAGGCTCCCATAGGTGAAGAGGGAGTTGCATCGTCACAATGGCCACTAATGAGTGTTTATGTTCAGCAGCTACGCAAACAAAAAATGACCAAGAACTAGACAATACACAAAGGGATAGATCATCACAAACCCAGATAATTACTTAATTATCTGGACTTCTGTTGACCAATCACTTTGTGTTTTGGCCAGATGAACAAATGTAAAGCCATCCAACTTGAAATAAACGCAAAATATTGTTCTTACAGGAGGCTATCAACTGAACACAAACAAAGACACCCACTGGAAAAATGTCCAAAGTGCACATTAACTGGATTTCCATTGTTCTGTGACATGTATAACTCAGCAGAGATTGGCGAAGCATTTCAAAAACATTAAACATGGATTTCTCGACATGTGATAGAAGGACTGGTGCTGGTTGGGATAGATGGGGTCTTGTTGACCTAGACGAAAAGTGTGACAGAGAGAGCAGAGTGAAATAGCATCTCCTCTCAGTGGATTTGTGTTCTGTTTTAGTGTCTCTCCCTTTCACTATGGATCCTTTTGTTGTGGTCAATGAAAGCCGGACAAATTAACATATTTTGATGAAGTGGCATTCTTTATTCTCATTATCAAATAATTATTGTGCAGAAGTACAGTGGTACACATCTCCTTGTACCAGTGTTTGATTCCTGGCCCAGTCACTCTTTTTTATTTTTATGGTTTTCCCCTAACTCCCATTTATGCATTTTAAGCTACATGACCAGGTAATTGGTACGAATATGCTGTGTGATGGACAGATGTCCTATGTAGGGTCAATCTTTGACTTGCAACCAGGCCTGGCAGAGAGATCTCTTGTTCCCCACGACCTTATAATGGTAATAAGTAGGTGCAGAAAATAGATGGATGGTCTACATTTGAGAGTTCTGATCTCTGAGTGGCAGAGATAGTCTCTTTTGCTTCTTGAACATGACAAAGGAAAATCATGCTTTAAATATGATAATATTTAAATGTAGAGTGTTTATTTTTATATGTTTAAATTTCTAATTTGCTAATTTGTAGTATTTATTTAAGTAAAACATGCTCCTAACAGCTGACAAAAATGCAACTTCTATTATACACAAAGAAGCAATTTAGAGTAAATACCCAAAAATCTGGTTTGAAGAACAGAAACATTTAACATATGTATAGTTATAAAAATGAAAAATTAAATTCAGAACAGTAGGATTATGGCGTTCCACCCAATCTATTGTGTCTATATGCTACTCAAGCAGGAAGAAATAAAACACACATTAGCAAAAAAAGGAAGTCTTGAAAGCTCTCACTGATGTTGTGATGGGCTGAAAGTTCTGATTGAGCCTGTCATGAATTGAACAGTCAGTTCAAAGCCCATCAAAGAGGAAAAGACGCCTACTCCTATTACAACTAATACATTAGGCAGAACCTCTTTATTTCCTCCCTTTTAAGTTGAAATGAATAAAAATCAGTAGCTCCAAATTTTATTCTGAAAGAAGCCTGAAAGACAAATTATACTCAAACGCTGATCTCGTCTGTGTAGCTTATTCATTTCCAGTGATGAGGCTGCCTTTTCTTTGCTATTCACAGCAACCCACTGTGGTGACAGCAGGCCATCATGCTGGTCTCAGAGAAGGATATTTTCAATGCCAATAATGCAGAGTCGACTACAAGCTAATTGATTACTTACAGAACATACCTGTATATTTCATGTTTAATTAAGATTTTATGAAACCTGAAAAAGCACTGGCATCTTTTACCTTATGTCTAAAAAGTCAATTAATATTTTAAGTTGACTGCAGATAAAATACAACTGATATGACTACCAAAATGAGGGTAATATGGACCCCCTCACAGTATTAGTGTTTCAGTCTTTAAATGCACAGGCCTGCTCATTGTTTAATTAAGCATGTGCACAGGCTTAATCCTAAACCAAAGTACCGTATATACTCGAGTATAAGCCAACCCAAATATAAGCTGAGGTACCTAATTTTACCTACAAAAACTGGAAAAACTTATTGACTCGAGTATAAGCCTAGGGTGGGAAATGCAGCAGCTACTGGTAAGTTTCAATAATCAAAATAAATACCAATAAAATTACCGTACATTAATTGAGGCATCAGTAGGTTAAATGTTTTTGAGTATTTATTTCAAAGAAAAACAGTAAACTAGCTCTGTAAGTGGAGAAGAGGGTCAACAAAAACAATATAGTATCTCTCTCGCACGCGTGCGCGTGTCTGTGTGTGTGTCTCTCTCTCTCTCTCTTGCAACTCTCTCTCTCTCTCTCGCTCGCTGCACAGGAATGCACACGTGCGGAAATAATCAGCGCACACAAACCTAAAAGGGAAACTGGCTTGTTCGTATACCGGGGGGCAGCGAGACCTGACTCAAATATAAGCCGAGGGTGACGTTTTTCAGCGCATTTTGGGTGCTGAAAAACTCGGCTTACATTTGGTTTTAGAACAGTGCTGAAAACCTCAAAAACAAAATACACATGCGTTGACCCTGAAGCAAGTCACGTCTCTCCTTGCCTCATCCCCCTTCAGGTGAGCCTCGCTCTACGCCTGTAGACATTTGTTTGACTACTTCTCAACTCCTCTTTAGCACTCCGTGTGTCCTCAGCACTCCAGACTTTCTCTCAAAAAACAGGTTAGAAAGAAAGCCAGCTCAATTTTGTCAGACAAGTAGCCATCCTCTTTGCGCTAAATTCCAGCTGTTGCCATCAGGCTGCAGATTTTGGTTTCCAAAGGTAAAGAGCAACAGATTTAAGTACTCTTTTATTCCTAGAGCTATAAGCATTTTAAATTCTGTTGCTTGTAGGGATGCTGCTAAATGTTACATTCTGCATTATTAAAAGTTATTATTCTTTGTTGTATTGATCTTGAGTGTGGATTTAATGCAATAACATTGGTTGTCAAATGTTGTGTCTTTATTTATCTATTGGATCTTTGTTTTTGTACTTTCCTGATGCAAACAAATTTCCATCTGGGATAATAAAGTCTACCTGTCTAGCTACCTACCTGTCTACCTACCTACCTACCTCTTCCCTTCTTCTCGTGGATACCCCTTTTTAAATCCCCCACAGGGCTGCTCAGTCCCCTTGTAAAGAACCTCCCATTAATTTTACAGAAGACTGGCTTTTCCTACTAAGTTTCCTGTTATTTCAGAAAGCGTGTCTCACCTTGTCATAATTTCATCATTTACTCCTATGCAGTGCCAATAAAAAGTATTCACACCCCCTAAGAAGTTTTCTCATTTTATTGTTATGCAAGACTGAATCACAGAAGATTTAGTTTGACTTTTTGATACACAAAAATGACTTAAAAAATTCTTTAGTGTCAAAGTGGTCTAAATTAATTATAACAGAGCCTCATTATCACTGCTGCTGCCAATTGATTTTAGAAGTCAGAGACGTAGTAAAATGGAGATCACCTGTTTCTAGTGAAGGAGTATCATTTTTTGTTGTATAAATGCACCTTAGCTCATTTATCCCTTTCTAGTCTTGTGTTACATGAAAGCAGAATCAAGCATAGCATGAACGTTTTGGAAAACAAATTGCAATAAAGCTAAAAGAAAAAGTATATTTAAAGAGGCAAGGACACATTTTGAGATTAATATTGAAAATTCAGTGATTTAAATTCATTAGTTATGGATAACAGCAGATACTGTCTGTTTTAAAACTAAACAAAAAAATAAATGTTTTTTTAAGAATACTGTTTGGTCTTCTGATTACGACGTCAGTCAATTGCCAATAATCTGGTGTCAAGTGTCCTGGGGGCTGGATGTTGACTTCATTGGTTGGAATGTGCAAGAACTGATGGATTTTGTCAAATTTACAGAAACATGCTGCATAGTTTTAAGTTATATCTATGGTCTGACATATAATCTCTTATTTTTGATGTTAATCAGTCTGATTGAAAAGAACCTCAAATCACTTATTCAAGAAGTTAAACGTTCATGTAGATGGTCTTTTTGACTAAAACAAATAGGTATAGTGTCAGCTATTGGGCCTTAGATCATGGATGGCCTTTAGGATTTAGGCCAAATACAGGGACCTATAAAAGTTTGCTGTGATAAGCGTTAATTTTGAGATATGGAATTTGAGTCAGATACAGCTGGGTAACCCAAAATGTGATAACATGTAAGGCATGTGTGCTCAGAACAGCAAAACTCTGGATTAACTTGGTGTTACTGATCCACAAATTAGTATGTGTTATGATTATGGGATGAAACCGGTGTTACCAAGGTAACCAGAACACTTTCCTGTGATTTCAACTTTCAAAATGAATACCCTCTTTAAACTCCTTTGAACAAAGTTTAATCGTTGTCATATATAGTGCCTTTTAAGGTTGATAATATCCTTTACAATATAAGAAAACCATCCACTTTCTTTTTATTTAAACACATTTACTATTAAGTACTATCACAGCGAACTGGGAGTACATTGGGTACATGCATTCTTGTTTATCATAGGACCAGAGAATGGTGACATGCTGCATGTTTGTCAGACATGCACGTGTTTTATTGTACTCTGTACAGGGGATAGTACTACTGCTATTACTGACAAATGTGACCAGACAGCAAACTCAAGAAACATAAGGGCTTATAGTGAAAACAATGTCCAAGATCAAGTTTTTGTCATTAGAGAATTAAAATAGGTTAAATAGGTTAAAAAAAGGTTAAGTAATACTTAATTAGTAAAACATTTCAAATGAGTGATGAGCTAGCAGGTAAATGCACACTGTGCAGAACAGTTGCCAGGCAACCAAGAGATAAGTTAGCTTTCTAGCCGTGGTGTGCACAAGGACCTGTTCATTGGAGATCATGGCACAATTTATTTCAGTTACTTTATAATTCTCTCAGACGCACATGGAGAATTACAAATAATAGTTAATGACTGAACACATCTTACAACACTAATGTACAGGGACTAAATTAAATTGTCATATTTCTAACACTTGAATGCAAGGCCAAATACAGTAAGAAGTCAGAAAATCAGTTGACACCAGTCCTGAAGAAGATAAACATGGATGCACCAATAATGTTTTGGAAAAGATAAAGTTATCTGTCCTTGACTTAGGCCAACTGGCTCTCTAGTCCTTCCATGAGTGTTTCACAGCGCATGAGGGTTTAGGCTAGTTTCCATGATTGTGGTAAATTCATTTGATGGTCTAATACTCAGTCTGTTACCACTAATGCTCCAGCTTCACATATAAACTAACATCCTAAGGAAAATAGTAAAGCAAAAAAATACCATAGAAAGAATCTGAGAAAAATGTCTTGCACCTTAAAATCATTGTAGATTACGGCTATGGATCTTTGGCATGTGAAATGTTCCCATTTATTTTCATGTTTCTTGCATAACCAAGAATAAAGCTTATAGGTTTCAATTTGAAAGTGAAATGTTATATTTCCATGTGCTATGCCAATTTTGAATATGTTGTGAATACAATGTTTGACTTAAATCTTATTAAATTAGACAGGTGATGTTCTGATGATTGCCACATTTATGACCACAGTGGTCAGCCCACGCTGACATGAGGAGAATGTAGACGTGACACAGGCAGTGATTTGAACCCAGGACACTGGAGTCAGCAGTGCTAAGGACTGCTCCGTTGACAGGAAATTATATATACTTATTCATACTGAAATAAAGAGAAATATGGCTCCACTTTAGAAGATTGGCCAACATGCAATGCTGCTCGTCGATATGTATACTCTTTGTAGATTTTGATACATTTCAGTTATTGATCACAATAGTTTACATGTGTAAATACACAGCAAAAAGAACAAGATCACACAGTTTATCTTGTTAATTTGCTAAGCTAATAAATCCAATTACTTTATTCATTTACACAAAACATAACACGAAAATCTAAAATTTCAAGCTATAACTTCCATTTTTGTCAGCTAATAAAGTAAATTTCTATTTTAAATATATTAGCAATGTAGAGCACCAATAAACCATTTCTACTATTTTCAAAAAAGTAAAACTCTTAATGATAAGCTGCAAGCAGTTGTTAGTAATCAAAGACCTTTGCAGTCCTCTATTTCAGTAAGTCTCTTACAAAGAATGTTTAATCCACTTTTGTTTAGGCAGAAATCTATTCAAACCTTTGTCTCATATTGAATAAAAAAAATATTGTCAGTATCTAAAAATGACCTGGAATCTTGAAAATAAAGAGAAAAATCAGTGACTATGAAACAGCAGCTACTTATAAATGAAAGCATTAAATTATGAACTTCAGATGCTGTACCATTTAGCAATGTTTGCAAATAAATAATCAACACAAGCTAAGAACTGCCATTACCTGTGAATGAGGTATGGCAGATTATGAGGGTGATTAAAATCAAGCAATAATGGTTGTAGGTTTTTTTTGCTCTTTTTGCAGTACTTTATATTTTCTTTTAAAAGAAATGTTAATATGGATGTCTTATAATAATGTGCTATTTACTGCAGTCTATCGGAAACCTTTCATTTGAAATAATTAAACCACATGTAGTTTTCTGCCAAAACTAATAAGAAGACAGCTTGTTCTAATTGTGAGAAAATAATTCATCAAAGATGATTGAAACCGCAGAGGTTATAATTATCGTGTTAGTAACCTCATATAAAAAGGCAATTAAAGACTTTAGCTGATAAAGCTCGGCCCAGCTGGGGCTCTTCACTGCTGTCCAGTTAACTAAATTTAGTGTGGCTTTTGTTTTCAAGTTTCAGCTATAATGATAATAAGAGACTTTATTGTCGGTGAGCCTTTTTAAACAGCATGGAAATGTACATAAATAAATAGAATTCAACAGAGCCACTGTACATCACTAAGTGGTGCTTAAGCAAGCACAGTTCCATTTCATCAAGATGTTGAAAATTTCATCTTTTTTGCAAAGAGATCAGCAAATTTAATCATGAGTGGATTGTGAAATAATGCAAATGCTATTGCATTATGCTACTTATGAAAGATAAAAAGATAAGCTTTAGAAGAATGTAAAGCTGTTTTAACTATTCTTCATGCCTGACTTTAACATGACATAGAAAGTGACCAGTTAGCAACTGTAACATACCACATACATGAAAAATACAGACATTTTGGGGTTATGCATTTTGTATTCATTAAGAGCACTTCACAAGGTTGGAAGACTTGGCCTAGAAAAAGTTTGAATAAAATGGCATAAATAGTTCTTCTTTTTGGTACAAATCATGGAAGGCCATCTTCTAGCACAAGCAGAATCAGGGCAAAATAAGTGCAACCAGAAAACAGGCAAGAAATAAACACCCTATAAAACCAGAAAAGAAATTGTTGAAGAATCTCAAATTCTTGTGCAAGGTTATTCTTTAGCTCAGCCTTCAAAAGGTAAATTGTTGCCACTGCTGTACTGAGCAGGCTCCTGTCAATAATGGAGAATCCACTGCATCCACTAAACAGTGTCATCTCCAGACAGAGGAGCAGCTTCAGCGACAGACTGCTGTCACTGTCCTGCTCCACTGACAGACTGAGGAAATCGTTCCTCTCCCACACTATGCGACTCTTCAATTCCACCCGGGGGGGTAAACGTTAAAATTATACAAAGTTATTGTCTGTCTGTATACCTACATTGTTATCGGCATTGTTATCACTCTTTAATTTAATATTGTTCTTTATCAGTATGCTGCTGCTGGAGTATGTGAATTTCCCCTTGGGATTAATAAAGTATCTATCTATCTATCTATCTATCTATCTATCTATCTATCTATCTATCTATCTATCTATCTATCTATCTATCTATCTATCTATCTATCTATCTATCTATCTATCTATCTATCTATCTATCTATCTATCTATTGCCAAGATGCTATTCCTGTCCTTGGTCAAGACACCCAAGATACTTGGGGCCTCAATTATGAAAGCATCCTATCTCATTATTAGACTGCTCTGGAACAACTTAGGAGAGAATCAAAAATTCAAAAAATGTTGATTATAAAACTTACAACAATTTCCTTCTAGTCATATTTGCAATATTCTCCTTGAGATGTATCACACTTGCCCCGGCGCTTCTCTTATTCCTGGATTTCCTGTACTCATCTTTTGTTACTGTGTTTACAGACTTATGAGTTTTTTCCTGGATCTCTTCCAGGATGACAAATCTTATTCCCTTCAGTCTCAATTTTAATTTTGAGAACAAAAAGAAGTCATAGGGAATGAGATCTGCCAAATCAACACTAAATTTTTTGTCATTTTTTCATAAACTGTTTAATTGACAATGTGGTGTGTACAGGTGCACTGTAATAACGCAAAATGTAATTCTGAATAGGCCACTTCTCTGGTTGTTATTTCTTAATGCTAAGTACTTCAAGGTAATGTCAGTGATTAACAGGAAAAAAAATCTTTAGAACAAGCCTGTCAATACTGAAACATGTGATCATCACTGCCTCTTGAAAATCTGCCATGGTGACTTGGAGAAAAAATATCGTCCAATTCACCTGCATGATTTTAGAATAAAAGTCAGAAATATACACTTGATGAATTCATCACAATGCCACTTGGCAGACTGATTAGCCAGACTGTAGATATACGATAACTAGTGACATAGTTAATAACTACACCCTACTCCCATGCTATTGATGTCTTCCCTAGTAATGGTGTAGAATGCCCAGGGGCAAGTTGGCATCCTCTTGGCCCAGGTCAGAAGAATTGTGACTAAATGGCAAGTGGCATGTCCAAGTCTTCTCAGGTTTAGAGGAGTACTACCCTCTACTAGTATTTGTTCCTCATTTCTCTAAGAGGGTGCAATCCTTGACAGACCTTACAAAGAAGCAGGTCCCTAACACAACTGTATGGGATGTTTAAACAGAAGCCACATTCTGTGACTTAAAACAGGCTCACACGTCAGCACCTGTGTTAATAACTCCTGATTTTTCTCTACCTTATATGTAACAGACTGATGCTTCAGACACAGGTCTTGGTGCTGTGCTGAGCCAAAGGACTATGTTGAACACCCCATCACGTTCCTGAGTCAGAAACTACTGGATCTAGAAATTAGGTATGCTGAGAGGAAACAGAGACCTTAGCAATAAAAAGGGCTATTAACCAGCTGAGGAACTACCTCCTAGGCTGTTAATTGACTCTAGTAATTGACCATGCACCCAGCATTTTCAGAATTCATGACTTTGAGCCGACTGACCTCGGCAAAGACTGGGCTTTTGGCTGTGTGTGTCCTGTCATGCATGTGCACATACAGGACAGCTTAAGGGCTCTGGTGATGCTAATATCCTGTCACTCCAGGGGTTGGTACTATGTGCTAATGTGTTTTCTCTTCCTTTCTCTGTAGACCGGAAGATTGATGGTTATACCACCACTGACATCACTTCTGGTGTCCACCCAACTAAACCTGCCTCTTCCTACCGGAAGTGCTCAAACCTGGAAGATCCACACATGCATCTGAAAAGATGTTATAGTGACTGTGTTTTTTTTTTTTTTTTTTGCCTTCCAACAATTATATGGCATTCACCTTTTGGTGCCCTAACACTGCTTTGCTTTGCTTTTGCACTGATACAAAAATCTCTTGGTTTTTCTGGATCTTGATTATAAGTAAATTATTGGATTTGACCTGTTTTTTGGTTTCCATTTTGGATTTTGGAATGGTTTGTGTTGCTTTGGCTAACCTTTTAAGGGGTAAGCGTTTGAAGTTATTCTTCACCCTATTCTTGCTTAATGAAATTCTTTTTGTAAATAGATCGCTAAATATTAATGTCACATACATGTTATTATGACTCCAAACAATATTGCACATCTAGTAGTGCTTGCCCAGGTTAACCTCAGCCTTTTGCTACTATGAAGGAGAGTGAATAGGGGGTGGATTGGGCATAATGAGTGAAAAAGATTTACATTTTAGTCCACAGAGTGAATCCGCACCAGGTGGTGACTTCAATTCATTTTGGAATCAGTGAACACCACTTTCTCTCTACCTTCTTATCTTCCATAACAGACTTTAATGGAGAAGCTCAAAACACTTTCATTAATGGACTTGTAGAAAAAGACCATTGCTTACTGTCATACTCTTAACATATTTAACTATCTTAGAAATAGTAGCCTCTGGTGAGCTTTCTTAACCATGGCAAATGTCTTGAACTCCCATTATGAATTGCTGGAAATGGTATTCAGGAACCAGATTCTTTGCTATCTGCTCATTATGGTATGAAAGCAAGAGTTATCTTTCGCCTTGCTAAAAGTCCATTTCTAGATTTTTTTTTGTTTTGTTTTCTTGACTTCTAATTCCAAATAATTAAGGTTAAATCATTTGAAAGGTTCTGTTATCCCAATCCTACAAGCAGAATCCTCAAAATTTTATTGAGTGCCACAATAGTGTACCTATATTGAAAGAAGATTCTTGCAGGATTTGTTGGTGAAATACATTCATCCATGTAGAAACGATTAAATAAGTTGTGTTAAGATACAAAAATATAGGGCACTAATACTTTGGGCTTAGAGATATTGTTTTGCTGAAATGAAGGGATCAAAAGCCATAACACAATGGGAAAAGAATGTTATTTTAAAGAAAATTGGAAAGTTAAATTAATTTATGAGGATCTTTTTTTTTATCTAGCTGATATTTATCAATTATGTTGTCAATTAATGAAATATGCCGAAGCACTGGAAATTGCATTTTGTCTCTCTGTGATTAATTCATACTTAATCTTTCTCCTTATCTAAGCTGTACCAAATATTCTGAATAAAATATAGCAGATGTACAGTTAGGTCCATAAATATTTGGACAGAGACAACTTTTTTCTAATTTTGTTTCTGTACATTACCACATTGACTTTTAAATGAAACAACTCAGATGCAGTTGAAGTGCAGACTTTCAGCTTTAATTCAGTGGGGTGAACAAAACGATTGCATAAAAATGTGAGGCAACTAAAGCATTTTTTTAACACAATCCCTTCATTTCAGGGGCTCAAAAGTAATTGGACAATTGACTCAAAGGCTACTTAATGGGCAGGTGTGGGCAAGTCCGTCGTTATGTCATTATCAATTAAGCAGATAAAAGGCCTGGAGTTGATATGAGGTGTGGTGCTTGCATGTGGAAGATTTTGCTGTGAACAGACAACATGCGGTCAAAGGAGGTCTCCATTCAGGTGAAAGAAGCCATCTTTAAGCTGCAAAAACAGAAAAAACCCATTCCGAGAAATTGCAACAATATTACGAATGGCAAAATCTACAGTTTGGTACATCCTGAGAAAGAAAGCAAGCACTGGTGAACTCAGCAACGCAAAAAGACCTGGACGTCCACGGAAGACAACAGTGGTGGATGATCGCAGAATCATTTCCATGGTGAAGAGAAACCCCTTCACAACAGCCAACCAAGTGAACAACACTCTCCAGTGGGTAGGTGTATCGATATTCAAGTCTACCATAAAGAGAAGACTGCATGAAAGTAAATACAGAGGGTGCACTGCAAGGTGCAAGCCACTTATAAGCCTCAAGA
The DNA here is from genome assembly GCF_900747795.2 of Erpetoichthys calabaricus. NCBI lineage: Eukaryota > Metazoa > Chordata > Cladistia > Polypteriformes > Polypteridae > Erpetoichthys > Erpetoichthys calabaricus. The sequence continues at coordinate 75,883,734 of NC_041398.2, read as the reverse complement.
ACAGAAAGGCTAGTTTGGACTTTGCTAAAGAACATCTAAAAAAGCCAGCACAGTTCTGGAAAAACATTCTTTGGACAGATGAAACCAAGATCAATCCTCTACCAGAATGATGGCAAGAAAAAAATATGGAGAAGGCGTGGAACAGCTCATTATCCAAAGCATACCACATCATCTGTAAAACACGGTGGAGGCAGTGTGATGGCTTGGGCGTGCATGGCTGCCAGTGGCACTGGGACACTAGTGTTTATTGATGATGTGACACAGGACAGAAGCAGCCGAATGAATTCTGAGGTGTTCAGAGGCATACTGTCTGCTCAAATCCAGCTAAATGCAGTCAAATTGATTGGGCGGCGTTTCATGATACAGATGAACAATGACCCAAAACATACAGCTAAAGCAACCCAGGAGTTTATTAAAGCAAAGAAGTGGAAAATTCTTGAGTGGCCAAGTCAGTCACCTGATCTTAACCCAATTGAGCATGCATTTCACTTGTTGAAGACTAAACTTCAGACAGAAAGGCCCACAAACAAACAGCAACTGAAAGCCGCTGCAGTAAAGGCCTGGCAGAGCATTAAAAAGGAGGAAACCCAGCATCTGGTGATGTCCATGAGTTCAAGACTTCAGGCTGTCATTGCCAGCAAAGGATTTTCAACCAAGTATTAGAAATGAACATTTTATTTCCAGTTATTTAATTTGTCCAATTACTTTTGAGCCCTGAAATGAAGGGATTGTGTTAAAAAATGCTTTAGTTGCCTCACATTTTTATGCAATCGCTTTGTTCACCCCACTGAATTAAAGCTGAAAGTCTGCACTTCAACCACATCTGAGTTGTTTCATTTAAAATTCAATGTGGTAATGTACAGAAACAAAATTAGAAAAAAGTGGTCTCTGTCCAAATATTTATGGACCTAACTGTACATCTGCTATATTTTATTCAGAATATTTGGTACAGCTTAGATAAGGAGAAAGATTAAGTATGAATTAATCACAGAGAGGCAAAATGCAATTTCCAGTGCTTCAGCATATTTCATTAATTGACAACATAATTGATAAATATCCGCTAGATATAAAAAAGATCCTCATAAATTAATTTAACTTTCCAATTTTCTTTAAAATAACATTCTTTTCCCATTGTGCTATGGCTTTTGATCCCTTCATTTCAGCAAAACAATATCTCTAAACCCAAAGTATTAGTGCCCTATATTTTTGTATCTTAACACCACTTATTTAATCGTTTCTACATGGATGAATGTATTTCACCAACAAATCCTGCAAGAATCTTCTTTCAATGAAGGTACACTGTTGTGGCACTCAATAAAATTTTGAGGATTCTGCTTATAGGATTGGGATAACAGAACCTTTCAAATGATTTAACCTTAATTATTTGGAATTAGAAGTCAAGAAAACAAAACAAAAAAAATCTAAAAGTGGACTTTTAGCAAGGTGAAAGATAACTCTTGCTTTCATACCATAATGAGCAGATAGCAAAGAATCTGGTTCCTGAATACCATTTCCAGCAATTCATAATGGGAGTTATGAATGGTTAAGAAAATTCACCAGAGGCTACTATTTCTAAGATAGTTAAATATGTTAAGAATATGACAGTAAGCAATGGTCTTTTTCTACAAGTCCATTAATGAAAGTGTTTTGAGCTTCTCCATTAAAGTCTGTTATGGATGATAAGAAGGTAGAGAGAAAGTGGTGTTCACTGATTCCAAAATGAATTGAAGTCACCACCTGGTGCGGATTCACTCTGTGGACTAAAGCTGACAGTCTGCACTTCAACTGCATCTGAGTTGTTTCATTTAAAATTCATTGTGGTAATGTACAGAATCAAAACTAGAAAAAAGTTGTCTCTGTCCAAATATTTATGGACCTAACTGTACATGCTCTATATACGTAGCGTAGGCAGTTAAATTGTCTCTACTATAGTGTGAGTTTGGGTTTTTGTGTTGATAGGTTTATCCAGGTTTGGCTGTTGCCATACACCCAAGTGCTGCCATGATAGGTTTCTGGGTTAATGTTATGTTAAATTGCCATACTAGAATTTACAGATATTAAAAGACTTTGGTTGAAGATAAAATGTTGCTTAATATAAGTTTGCTTTGACTTGGAAGCTTGAATTATTTCAGTTAAGGCAATGTTTAGCCTGTGCCGTAATACCTTTTACTTATGAATATTTAAATGACTTACTGTACAACATTGTATTTTTATTCTTATTATGTTAATGCCAGCTTAGGTGTAAGGTTGATAGTTATTATTTTAAACTTGATAATACATAGCTTTTTCAATTTACTGTATGTTATTACAAAATGTGTAGTGTTGTTCATAAACATTCTTCAAGATTTGAAATGACAGACAGGATATATCAAAATGGTAAAATAACCTCTCTTATTGTTCATATGTAATTGTTAAACTCTTACCTACATCACATTTTATTTAAACACATAAATAATGACAAGACTATTAAAACAGAAAGAAGAAACTGTAGACATTTTATGCACAGGTATGAATCTACAAATTACTTTGATTATGAGGATCACTTGAACTTTAATCAAGTCTATATCATATTTCTGTAGAATGATTTTTATGAGTCTATACTTGTAAAACTAAGAAAATGAATTGCTTTATAATTCTTTTACATGAACCTGCTTTTATTTTTTTTAATTGCTTTTCTTGCTATAGTCTTTTTTCTGCAAATCATTTTTGTGCAATGAGATTCATCATGTTAAAAAAAGACATCAAAACATAAAAGTTTTGCTTACTTTATTTTACTGTTCCCAACTCAGGCTTAAAGTATTTTTACAATAATATTGTATTCTATTCAACTTTTAAAAGAAGAACATTTGTTGTCTAGAGATTTGTTTTTGAACCTCTGGGAATTTAAAGTGTGCCTAATAATGTAACCTTTTTTCTTAATCAAACAATAACAACAATCTGTCACTGATTAACTAAACATTAAGTTTTGTACATCTAAACTTTTATAAAAGATATCCCATTTTTCTATCTTATTTTAATCTTCTGTAATAAACTGTTCAGGACTGCCAACCATGTTAATGTTCATGTATGGCAAGATTAAAATGTTCTCAGTATGATCCCACTAAAATAAAATAATAAATATAATGCCACATAATACATTCATGCAGTGTTTCCCTTTCTAATGTGAAATGGCATTAGCATGAAAGAGTTATGTCTTAATAGATGCCTTTATCCATTCAAATTCTAAAACATAATTGTTATAAATAATAGTGTATGTTTTTTTAGCACCCCATATAGCCCTTAAGGCAACAGTGGATGATGGATTAGCATATGTCAATGACATCCCCATGGAGTTCTAAGCATCTCTCTAAACTGTCAGATCTAGTAACTCATACACAATATTAATAACACATGGTAATCACCACAAACTTCCCCCAGAAGTATTGTACATTAACGCTTAATTAGCACCTTGCTCCCCGTACTCGGCGAAACCAACACTTCTTATAATGTGTCATCTTGATCAGACGCTCCAATAGCCATAGATTCTTAGGTATTGCCAGAGTTAATAGTTACTTTTGAAGGTGCATCATCTGTTTTCACACTTTCACAGATGACTTGTGTAGGAAGTAAATATTCTTTGAAGCACTTAAAGGAATTAATTATGCTTTCAAGATAAATTAGATTAAAAGTAATATTCAGATCCAGCCATCATTTCATATACAGGCAGTTTTTCTTTAATGGTCACTATACTAATAAGAAATTAAAAAAAAAGGAAAAAGCAACTCATTTCCATTAAATCCTAAACTTGGTGTTTCATAGTTCTTCAGGAATAGAAAGCCTGTCATCAGTTATAAGAGAAGAAAGAAGTGAAGCAAAATGATAATTACTTAATAATAATAATAATAATAATAATAATAACAATAATAATGATAAAACATTTTATTTATATAGCGTCTCTCTCATACTCAAGGCACATACTTAAACAGCAGGGTATATGTAACATTGGTTACAAATATTTGTGCATAAAACACTAAACAGATAAATACAGGAGAGACAACGCATTAAATAGAATAAAAGACAATAAACCAGAGTAAAATACTAAATGCAATACTAAAAGAAATGCCTGAAGAAGCAACATCATTTGTGATATACAGTAAGATACGCACACACAAATAATCCTGAGCATCTGAACAAAGAGGTTAACTGAAAGAAGGGGCAGTATGTTAAGTTAAGTTAAAAGCCTTCCTGAACAGATGAGTTTTAGGTTGTTTTTTTAAATCTGATCTATTTCATTTAGTGAGGCCATTCCAAAGTCTGGGTGCTATATGGCTGAAGGCCCTTTCATCTACTAATTGTAGGTTAGTGTGGAGTACAACAAGATTACTAGAATCAGAGGACCTAAGTGCGCAAACAGGAGCATAGCAATGGAGAAGGTCACTGATGTAGTCCGGTGCAAGGCCTTTTAAAGCTTTGTAGGTTGTTAAGGAATTTTATATTAAATTCTGTAGGACACAGAAAACCCGTGAAGGCGAACTAGGATGGGTGTTATGTGTTCACTATTTCTGGTCAATGTAAAGACTCTTGCAGCAGAGTTTTGAATCAGCTGGACCTGTGATATAAGATTAGAAGGGACACTTGCTAGTAGGGAGTTACAATAACAACAACAACAACAACAATAATAATAATTTTAACAACAGCACTGGACATGCATAGCAATGATAGCTCCCATTGTAAGAGTAGCTCAAAAACTTTCCCATATATTCCCCCCTTCCATTATTTTTATCTGAATAATTTTGTTCAAGAGCAGTATACTATATGGATTTGAGACATGGCTGATGAAGATAGAACATGAAGCAAAGCTAGAAAGAACTGAGATGAGAATGATTCGATGAAATGTGGCATTGCTCATAGTAAGAGGAAGACAAATGCAGAGTTTGGAGCAGGACATGTGGTGGCAATGGGTGTTGTGCTGAGAAGAAACAGATTTTAGTGGTTTGGGCAAATGGAGCTACAAGCAGAGGATGCACTATTAAGGAAGTGGATTGGTTGAGATCCAAAGGGAAGCCAAAGATGACACGGTTGGACATGGTGGTGGATGACATGAGAAGAATGTTTTTTACCTTAAGGGATGCCAGGAGTTAACTGCTCATCCTGAGTAAACCCAGGAAAATGGCCATTACTCAAATAATATGTTTATCAGAGTCATTGGGTCCGAGGTCTATCCTAGCAGCACTGCATGTAAGGCAGGAGCCAGTACTGAATGGAATACTCCATTGGCTTAGGGAACATTTATTTGTACACTTTTATTCACCCATATGGAGGGTGTTTAGGAACAGCAAATAACCCAATGCACATCTTTAGGATGAGAGTGGAAAACTATAGTAACTGGACAGTTACACATGTAGACAAAGGATGAATATGCAAACTTCACATAGACAATGATTGGAGAGAATATAAACATATGACTGTGGAGATGTGACGTTTAAATCATTGCACCCCCAATTTCACTTACAGGAGGTCTAAAGTGTGTTTTCTCCTGCTACTTATTTCACTTTTTCTCATACTGCTTTCTACATACAATAGTCTCTACTGTATGTGTTTAGTGTTAAGCAATACTACTCATAAAGTCTGACTCCTTAACAAAACTTTTTCATATAATACTTTTCATACAATAGTTTTAAACCACAGACTGTAAGGTACCCCATCACAAGATATCCAAATAATTTTCCAACAACTTAATCCAAGTATGACGTTAATCTGCATCCATCCCTGCATGTAGGCCCTCCAACCTGCAGGGAAAAACCTGGGGGTTGGTGGCAGAATTGGCACTCCAGCCACCATAAAAAAAACCTCACACTATTCCACTCCATCTGAAGTAGTGTGGTGCTGAGGTGTCACCCATTGCATGGCTGCACTTGGGTCCTAATCTGGATCCTGAGTTGGTTTGTCGTGTGGTGAGTGCAGCAATGCGCTGTATCAGTGCGTGCTCCTAACCGCCTCCTCCTCCTAATCCAAGACAAGAATGCATTACTAAAACCATTTCCAGCAAATTTACATACAAGAGTGGGAACCAGTGGTAAAAAGGGGTGCCAAACCATCATAATGCACACTTACACAGAGATAATTTAGAGCCTCCAGTTATGACCTACCTGTCTTTTAGAAGAGAAGAGAATATGAAAAATCTGATCAGGCAGTATCTGTGTTGGAGCTCAAACTCAGTTTCCTGAAGCTGTGAGTGAATTTATATTTTTGACGGACAGATCATCAAAGTCCGAGGCACAGTTCTCTACTACACTTTGGCTATTCTCTTCATTTGGTCATATGTCATTCATTTCAGAAAGAAAATGCTTTTATATATGTGTTAAAATTAATGATTAATAATATTGTATACATCAATCCATTTCCTAAATCTGCTTTTTGCTGAGCAGGGCCATGAGGAAGCTGAAGCCAATCAGTGCAAGGATAGAAGGGTGCAGGGCAGGAACAATCCCTAGACAGACACACCCAGATATTGCATATCAAGGCCCAGTTTAGCATTGCCAATCCATCTAACCCACATGACTGTGGAAGGAAACCAGAGCACCTGGAGGAAACTCACGCAAGGAACATATGCAAACTCCACACAGGGTGAACCCGGGATGAGAACTCTAACCTACTTGTTGCAAGGCAGCAGCATTACCGTTCCAGTCCATATTTTATACAAGTGTTTTAAATTATTTTATCTTTGCATTCATACTTTATGATCTTGTTAATAGTTAGAAATCATTTTTATATGAGTTATTCATAGAGAATTCCATTCAGATAATTTTAGACCCCAATTTCTAAACGATTATACTAGATAGATGTGTATACATTATTAACTATAAAGTAGTTACATTAAACTTCCATTTTTCTGATAAAGAAAGTACATTTATGGCAATTAATCAATGGGAGAAGGATGAAGTAATAGTAGCCATTCGCAAGTCCTATTAAAGAATCATTAAATTATGATACAGAGCAATGTGGAAAGGGGTCATCCAGTCTAAAGGTTAATTCTGCTATGTACGCTGTATTAATTTTATGCTGGTGGATCAGACTACAGACAAGTGGAAAGCTTCATCCATTTCTGTCAAACATTATGTAAGAGCTGTGTAATGGTGCCACTTTAATGTGTTGACAATATAAAGGTATCAATTAATTATTACTATTATTATTATTATTAAGTTTGAGCTGTTAGGTAAAATTCTGTTTCCTTACTTCAGAAATAACATGATTATTGTAGCACCAAGTGAAAGGTATGTACAGTAAGCGAGAAAGACGTTTAAAGTTTTCCTTTCAGTGTCAAAGGCTCATCTTTTGCCAAGAACGTTGGAGAAATATATTTAACTTTTGCTGATCTCTACTAAATGCATACTGCATTATGGTATCAAATTATATTTTTCTTGAATGCTGAAAAGTGATTGTCATTTGCTTATAGTTTATGTATTACTGTGACAATTGATCAAGTGTAATCTGATCGGACTGAAATTTATTATTATTTTGAGGATTCTTCATATAAGAATAAGTCTGTCCTGCATGAGTTTGCTATATAGTACAACTATGGCTGAAAGATTAATATTGTCTCTCTGGGCTACAAAATAACATTTGAAAATGTTATAAGAAAGGAGAAAACTGAAACCTTCTCAACTGTACTAGAGTTACTACTAATCACAAGTAAGCCCACATAATCATGTAAATGTCTTATAAATGTTTAAGTCATTATTTTTGGAAAACCCTCATATTTCAACCACAAGTACCTACACATTCTTTTTTAAACAATATTTCAATAGAATCTAAACTAGGAAATCACATCCATATTTTCACTACCTCTTATCTGGATTACTGGGGCTCATTTTTTTTATGGTTCAGTTAGAAATAATGCAAATGATTTAAAATGATGTTACTTGAATTTGGAGATATACACTATGACCACATAACACTTTGGATAACTTCCACTATATTAGTTTCCTGTTCATTCTGAAGAATTCTTTAATGTCTGATTAAATTTTAAACTATACATTTTGAATAATTTTTAGCATGCTTCCAATTCAGTCCATGCCAGGACAAAAAACATATCAGAATGTGTGTGGTTATTTTATAATAAAATACAGACGAAGGATAACACAAAAGGAGACTTGCTGGAGTATAATAAAATTAAATAATAAAAATGTTCTGTCACTTGAATCATCCTAGACATGTTCTGTTGTATAATGGAGAGTTTGCTTATCCATACTATTTGCTACAAGAAAACCAGACAGGAACTCCACACAGTGGTCTCTGATCCTGCACCCTAAACCCTGTGTAATCCATGAAAGGCTGAGTCTCCAATGTTACAAATTTCCTTAATGGGATATCATGGTGTGATTTTGCATATTGGTATGCTGCTCCATAGAAGCTGGTGGTCAGTAGAGTAGAGGCCTCCTGCCATTACTCCCTAGTTTGACCCTTAAATAGGTGGCAAGGTCTTAAATTCCCTATTTAGGTAGCCTGTGCTGCTACCTGTTACCTATGAGATCTTGAGACCTCGTGGCAGCCATTCATTGACTATGTTTATCTTTTTAGGCCAAACACCCTTCGTCCTGGAATGTTTCAGTCTCTCTTTGTCCTACTTTCCTGGCCTTAGAGGTTCCACTGTCAGTGCAATTAGAATCACAGTGTCTATGCTTTAGCAGCCTTTTTATAACTTGCAGGTTAAAATATTCTTTTTGGATATCTGCTGTAGTACTTATCCACTGTTTCATGTCATCTTGGTGGCGCACTCGGCATTGGCAACCCCTCATCAGCCATGATTATAAATAAATCAGCGTACTCTATATCAACATATATAACAACAGTTATGGGCAGATGGCAATATTTGCATCGATATAGAAGACACACCTCTCTATAATGCATTTCAAATTGACAATTTGTGAAACTGAAATTTTCCTTCTGCTTTTCTGTATATTATGTGTTTACAGTAAAATGATGGCTATTATTATAGTAAATCTCACCACAAAAATATCAAAAATAATGATTAATTAAAGTACCACTAGTTATTGTTGTTCATCATTGTAAAAACATAAAATGATGTAATTGAACAAAATGTATGTGTGTACAGAAAATAGGACAAGAATGATGAAACTTGTTTGTGTTTTGAGTACGTGACAAAAAGCATGTATACTTTCTGGAAGTTTTCTTTTGATGATGTGTGTGACAAGAAAATATACCTTTAGGGTAATGACTTTACAAAATTGGAAAAGTACAATGAGTCAGGACGCTATTTTTTGCTTACGTGGTCAACGATCAGGAGATTAGAAAGGTATAAAAGAACAAGGACATCTGCGCTCGAGGCAGATGAAGCGCGGTGTCCTAGGACTGTGTTTCTCTGTCATTTTACCCTTGTCTGGTATGTATCAATAAAAGGTTTTGACTAATTTTAATTTTCTTCTCTGTCTTCAGTCACAAAAGTGTCCACAGTTTTTGGCGCCCGGACGTGGGGCAGGAGACGGCCGGTCGACTCCTCCAGCGAGACCATTTCAGTGATCCGTCTTACCAGCGGACTGCCGTCAACTTGAGTACTCCGGCAGCAGAGCATGCAGCTCCGGCAAAAGTTAGGACTGCCCTGTCCTGAAACAGTTCTTGCGTGAGGAGTCCCTGGTCTCCTCTTTGCTACATCCACGGTGACTGAACGGATTTCCAGACAGAGCTTGCACACTTCCAGACTGGGGTAAGCACCGGGGGATTTCCGAACATTTTTTTTTATTTTCTAAATAACGGGAGGGCGAGTTTCCTGTTGACCGTCTAGTCATACTCATATCTCAACGGGTTGCTTAAGGTGATGGAGACTTGACCCAAGCAGTTTGACGCATACGAAAGGTCTGACGAAAGGATACTGGCCTCACCCATATCCTAGACTCGGCTGGACGTATTGATGTAGTATTCTGCTGAACCGAATCGGACACGAAGTCACCTGAGCTGGAATCCGGGGATGTGAGCGGACAGGCTAACGGGACGAGTAACGGGGTGGTATGGAAATATAAACCGAAAAGAGCACAGATTGCAGGATTGCTGTTAGGACGGAATAAATAAATCTACATACGGAATAAGCAACAATACCGTGTTCTCCTGGGAACTGGGACAGGACCGATAGTTAGGTGTCTCCCCTTGGGACTAAAGAAGGGAACAGTAAGGGAACAGTGAGTGGCACACTTAATACCTCGCTGATTCATACGTACAAGGGATTAGGCGAATCAGTATATAGTTGGAAAATTAAATACAGAACCCGGGAGAGCAAGGGGACATAATGGGAACTTATAACAGTAAGCCTGTTAATCGCCGCACAGGGGGATCAAAATCATTAGTGCTGGAGGGATTATTTTCGGAGGATCAACAGACGCCCCGTAAAAATGGGTCTCCTAGAAAATTTATAGAAAAGAAGACAGGTTTAGATTTATCCTATTATTTTTTTCCCCTCCTCAGAACCAACCTCAGGCACCTCTATTATCCCCTCCTCTATCCCCCATTCCGACTGCCCCCCCCTGCACTACAACTAGCAGAAGTTTCCCCTGATGATTCCCCAGGCACAGATCACTATGACCCCTCAACTCATCGTGATGACCCACCCTGTACTAGACAAACCCCCGTCTCCAAATGCACTCGAAGTCAAACCTCTACTCACAAACCAGCTCCAACTTTTTTCTCTTCTGATCCTTCACCTTCACTTACTTGCCCTTTAATAGAAGTTCCCAATCCTCATTATAACCCTGCCCATCCAGCTGGACCACAAAATCCCACAACAGTTATGATAAATCGGAATTGGGACATCCAAGAACTAAAAGATGTCGTGAATGCACTTCCAGATCCAAAGGAAGTAGGAGGACTAAAATTTGTTGAACAACTTGATCAGTTAGATAGCATGTATAAGCCTATGCTGCTGAATGGACCCAGGTACTTCGTCGAAAGCTTGGGACCACATGGGCCACTGTTAGCAGGGGTGTCCGCAATGACGTTCCATGGGTATGGAACCCAGCTTTAACTCGAGGACAGGGGATAGATGGAGAAGGCGAATTTAACCCACAATGGGAGGCGTTGAGACAAAATATTGCAGAAAAATATAAAAAAGGAATGGACTGGTCCCTTTTTTCTGCTGCAAAACAAAAGAGAGACGAAACGGTTGATGAATGGGCACATAGGATTCAAGACCTTATGGCTAATCACTCGGGCTTGGGAAATGCTGATGACCGCACCCGAGCTGCAGTTCCACCTTTTGTTTCCGGTTTGCGCTTTGATATACAAAACAAAGTCCGCACTTCCTGTATTGAGTGGGAAAGTGCCACGTTTGATGAAGTCAAACGACATGCTGAACATGCCGAATCGGACTCTCATGCCAAATTATTGGCAGCACAGATGAACTATTATACCAGGAATGCTCCTGACCAAGGTCGAGGATATGGCTTTAGAGGAAGGGGACGAGGACGAGGAAGAGGACGAGGTGGTTTTAGAGCTCCTCCTGTTGACCACAATAAAAATCCTTTTATTCCCTCTCCCTTTAATCCCAATGTTAATTCCTACTCTTGCTACGCTTGTGGTGAAACTGGACATTTTCGTCGGGAGTGCCCTCACAGACAGCAACAGCCCCTACCTCCCCTTATTCCACCTGTTTTCTCTGACACCCCTGACCAACAATACTGGCCATAGGAAAACGCTGGGACCTCCAGCCACTCTTTTCAACTACCTTTGCTCACCCATAATTCTGAGACTGATCCTTTACTGACATTGTTCGTTGATGGCACTGAGACTGTTTTCTTAATCGACACTGGTGCCACTCGATCTACCCTCTTGCTGGCAAAGGTCCCTGCCTCAAACGAAACTGTTACTGTGCTTACTGCTTCTGGACAACCTCACCTTCTTCAAGTATCAGAACCTCTTCAAGTCCAGTCACGTCCTGGCGGACATACCTGTTCAACCCCCAAGTTGTTGTGTCAAATTACCCCTTACCCCAAACCCTCTTTTGCAGCATGATATTTCCCTACACACCATTCTCCTCAAAGCCCTACACTCTTTTTCCCCTTGTCTTTTTCCCAATTTACAGGCCCCTGACATTTTACTTCTGGTACTTGCCCCGAAACCCTTCACATCTACTGTGTTTTTATTTCATCCACAAAGGCAGCTGCTTCTGTTCATCTTACATGCTCACAGCACATATATTATCTTGGCGGCATAGTGCCTCATATTTTCCTTAGCTAAATCACGCACTGTTAAATGGGGGGAAATAGGACCATGGGTGGAAAAATGCCTTGAAAGAACAGACTGGTTACAAGTTACTCCAGGTATTTTTGATACTCCTGACCATTTAATAACTAAAGTAGTGTTTCAAAGGATAGCCCATTGTGAGCCTCTGGTGATCCACCCGAAATCCTCCTTCCGCCCGCACCGTGCCCAATATCCTTTGTCTCCCGAAGCAGAGGCTGGCATCTCCGCCGTACATCCCGATCTCGTCAAACGCGGTACCGCCGTTGGATATGGACCGTCATGCCTCAGGGATACAGAGAAGCCCTTTGTGTTTATGGACAAGCTCTTGCCCAAAATTTAGACGGCTTTTGGCCGGAAAGAGGTAGTACATTGATACAGTATGTAGATGGGAATGATATGTAGCGCTACGGAAGAAGATTGTACAATAGATACCCAGAAATTGTTGCTGTTTTTGGGGAAAAATGGCCATAAAGTTTCTAAAGTTAAGCTGCAGCTATTCAAAACAACTGTAAAATATCTAGGTCATGACATTACGTATGGCACAAGAGCTCTCTCTAGTGATCGCATTACAGCCATCCAAAATCTTCCTAGACCGATCACACAACAACAGGTTATGTCTGTTTTAGGTATTCTGGACTACTGCAGACAGTGGGTTCTAAATTTTACTGAAAGAGCACAGCCGTTGCAACAACTGGCTGAGAAGGCTCTCTGTAACCTCAAAGCTGCTCTTCTATCTGCGCCCGCGCTAGGTTTGCCTGATCATTCTCGTCCATTCACTTTGTTCGTGGACGAAAAGCAGGGATTTATGAATGCAGTACTGACGCAACAACATACATTCTATCCTAGTACAAGCCAAAACTTCACATCTCACTACTGCTAGGGCAATACACTATCAGAATGTACTCTGTACTTTGTCAAAAGTTACAATTGAAAGATGCTCCACTTTAAATCCAGCCACTCTTCTCCCAATTAATAACGAAGGAGAACCACATAATTGCCATGACGAAATAGCAAAAGTTGTAAAACCTAGAGTAGATCTACAGGAAACACCTTTAGAAACTGGAGAAATGATTTTTGTGGATGGATGTTCCTTGCGATTGAAAAATGGAGCACCCTCAACCAGTTACGCAGTGGTCCAAGGGGACCGCCTGCTGGAAGCAAATCGAATTTCATCAAGCTTAAGTGCACAAACAGCTGAACTCGTAGCACTCACTCGAGCATGTCAGCTGTCCGAAGGGAAGATCGTAACAATTTATACAGATTCCAGGTATGCTTTTGGAGTCTGCCATGATCATGGAGCACTATGGAAACTAAGGGGATTTAAGACCAGTACTGGCAAACCCATCCAACATCAGAAATTGATCGAATCCCTTTTAGAAGCTATAACCAAACCATCGAAGCTAGCGATTGTTAAATGATAGCTCACACAGGATCCTGTTAGCAAAGGAAATGAATTAGCTGACCACTTTGCTAAAGAGGCTGCATATAATAACACACCAATTTCTTTATTCCAACAGAGAAATGACCAGGACCCTGATAATCAAATTATTTCTTTACAGAGTGCAGCCACGGATATCGAAAGGAGAAAATGGTCCAAAGAAGGGTCCCTCTCTGATGGAGTCTGGACTCATAAACACACTAACAAACCTTTTCTCCCAAAAGCCTCTTTCCCAGGAATGGCAAAAATCGCCCATGGCCTCGATCACGCAGGAAGAGATGCCATGGTTCGAGATGTTGAAAAACATTGGGAAGCTGTAGGTTTCTCTACATATGCAGAGCAATTTTGCAGATGCTGTGCAATATGTCAAAAGTTTAATGTGGGAAAAGGTACCCAGGTAAGTCCCGCCGTTACCCCTAATCCAATGGGCCCGTTTGAACACCTCCAAATGGATTTCATTGAACTAACCCCGTCTAAAGGGTACCGATATTGTCTTGTGATTGTCGATGTGTTCTCCCGATGGGTAGAGGTTTTCCCTTCAAAACACAACGATGCCAAAACAGTAGCTAAAGCACTAATTAAAGAGATTATTCCAAGATGGGGTATCCCTCAAAAGTTACAAACAGATAATGGCACTCATTTTGTGAACTCAGTTATAAATGAATTAACCACCTGGCTCCAAATTAATGTGCACCATTATTGTAAATACCATCCCCAAAGCGGAGGCATCGTAGAACGATGCAATGGCACTTTAAAAGCTAAACTCGCAAAAATTTGTGAACAAACTAATTTATCATGGCCGGATGCACTACCCTTAGCTTTAATGGGACTAAGGGTACGGACACACCGACAACTGGGACTATCGCCGTTTGAGATTCTGACCGGACGTCCCATGCCCATTGGCATGGTTGTAGGAAATGTGAATTTGCATACTGTGGACAATGATCTTCTCTCTAGTCTTGCAGGATTACGAACCTCGTTGAAGGAAATCCACCAGCAGGTTCATCAAGCCTGGAGGACCAGCCCCCTTTCCAAGGATTTACCAATTCCTTTGGGCACCTGGATCCTGGTTCGAGATACTCGGAGGAAACACTGGCATCAGCCTAGGTGGAGAGGACCATTCCAAATTCTTCTATCCACACCACACGCCGTGAAAGTTGAAGGACTGCCTGCCTGGATTCACGCCTCACATTGCAAGAGATGGCACCCTTGATTGCTGTGCTACTATGCTTTTCTTTTCCCTTGTCTACTGCCCTGGTCACCTTGACTTTCCCGTTAGGAATTACCACATCAGTGCAGTTTGATTTCTGCTCTATTATCAACTGTGGGACTGGTCGACAAGCCCAGTGGACCGGATCTGACAAATACGTGTGTATGAGGGGAAGTGACTGCGACAACTGGCAATGGGTTTTTGCTAACACTGGAACTGAGGACTGGGGTTATCAACCTTTTGAGGCCCAAAAATACGGTTTGAAAAATAAGAATGTAGACTGGATTAATTACCTTTATTATAACCAACAACGTTTCCTTAACTTCACCAAAGATGCTATTGAAGGCATACATGAACAGCTTGATCGTACTTCTCTGATGACTTGGCAAAATCGTCTAGCCTTGGACATGTTACTTGCGGAAAAGGGAGGTGTCTGTGCTATGTTTGGTGATGCTTGTTGTACATATATTCCAAATAATACTGCGCCAGATGGATCAATAACTCGTGCATTGGCAGGCCTCACTGCTCTCTCTAAAGAACTTTCCACTAATTCTGGCATTACAAATCCCTGGGATCAGTGGTTTGCATCCTCCTTCGGATCCTGGGGACAATGGATAAGATCTGTTTTCATTTCTTTGGTTGTGACATTTTGCCTCCTCCTCCTGGTTGGTTGTTGTATTATCCCTTTGTTTCGCTATATAATATCTAAGTACTTTACCGCCTCTATGGAAAGGGCATATATGCTACATGAGGAGCGCATGTCTCGTGTGGCTTCTTCCGCTTTCTCTCCCCCTTCCCCTTCATCAACCATTTCAAGATAGAATTATATTGCCCACATCATTTTGTTCAAAAAGGGAGGAGTGTAAAAACATAAAATGATGTAATTGAACAAAATGTATGTGTGTACAGAAAATAGGACAAGAATGATGAAACTTGTTTGTGTTTTGAGTACGTGACAAAAAGCATGTATACTTTCTGGAAGTTTTCTTTTGATGATGTGTGTGACAAGAAAATATACCTTTAGGGTAATGACTTTACAAAATTGGAAAAGTACAATGAGTCAGGACGCTATTTTTTGCTTACGTGGTCAACGATCAGGAGATTAGAAAGGTATAAAAGAACAAGGACATCTGCGCTCGAGGCAGATGAAGCGCGGTGTCCTAGGACTGTGTTTCTCTGTCATTTTACCCTTGTCTGGTATGTATCAATAAAAGGTTTTGACTAATTTTAATTTTCTTCTCTGTCTTCAGTCACAAAAGTGTCCACATCATCATCATGTACCCTGTTTACTTATTTAGGTAATAAGACAAGGACACACTTACCTGTACCAGCCTATTCTTTAGTTTATCTTTACTACAGAGAGCTTATTTTGTGCCAGGAAGAGAAAAGTCACTCACCTGGATAACAGAACTTGAATTTTCTCCGATCACACTTTTGATACATTTACCTAAACATCTGAAGTACTGTCATTCACACATGACGTTTATGGATTTGTATGTGTTTTCCTTTATGCAAGTTCAATATTAACTAATTATGAAGAGAGAAAACAGCTTTTTAGACTAAGAAAAATTGCCTTTTTCTTTTCAACGGGATCCTGGTCAGGCTTCAGTAATATTTAAAATGCTTATAGCTACACTTAACAATTAATAGTTCATTTTCTAAGTAAGATATTTCATTTGTAGTCACTGGAAGCCAATACTTGTTCTAAGGACAAGGCATACACACAGAACTGGATGGTACTTCAGTAGGATGCAATAATACACAGACTCACACTCATGCATATTTGGGCCACTATAATGTTTTTAATTAATCTAATATGTTTGTGAGAGGAAAAGCAGGGCATTCAGTAAAAACCTCATGCAAACACATGGACAACAGATAAATTTCACACAAGACTGTTCATTGGCCTTAAAATTGAAAGCAACTGCAGAAGAAGGCTATGATGAATATTAAACTTAGTTATTTAAGCTTTACCAAAGAAATAATGTGTTCAGATAAATCACAGGAAAAATAAAAGATTTAGTTGATCATATTTGTTCCATTGTATATTGGCAAATAATAATGACGTTTCTATAAATTTAACTTGTATTTAACATTTAATTCCAATATCCGGCAATAAATGGGGTCAACTCTTACTTTACTTTATAGGATTTTTTCTAGAAGAGCAATTACTATTAATATCTACCTGGTTAAAAAATTAGAATAGAATTTTCAAAATAATTAGGTTTAATAAAACATCAGAAGGGAAATGTTTATTAATAAAGACAATTACCAATTTATATATTGTGCAAAGATAGAAAAAGTACACTTAAAAAATAAGAAGAGACCCCTACAGCATATGAGTCTCATAATATCTGAGAGTTAGAACAACAAAGCAATATTACACTCCTTTATAGATGATACACACGTTGTCTTGGTTCTTGCAGATGTTTTTCCATTAACCTTATTGTACTCTATTTCTAGTTAAGCTGTATGGGAATAGCTTTGTGATAACTGCACTATGGGGGATATGAGCAGAATTTCAAAATGTATTATCTCTTAAAGTAAGTAATGGCACACTTCTTAAGGTTTAGAAATTTGATAGAAACACTTTCCAAAACCTCTGTTCCAAGAATTCAAAGTCTATTCCAACAACATTCCAAGTCAGGCAGGAACAAGCCTTGGGTGGGATGCTACTTTGTCATAATGCATGGTCTCTCACACACACTTCCACTCTCACTAGAACAATGAAGTCACTAATTAATATGTCTGCAGTACCTGGAGAATACATATTCAAATATGGAGAATACATATTCAAATATGGGATGAACCTATGACCATACAAAGCCACTGGCTTCCAATTCATTTAACAGCTAATTTTAAAATCCACCTTCTCACATATAAAGTCGTAAATAGTATACCACTAACCCCCATTTCTCTCCCAAACTCATGGAACTCTGTAATCGCCTTTACTCCAGAATGAACATTATGATTTCACCATCCAAATCTGTTTAAAATTCAATACTAAAACTAGTAAAGTAGGCAAAGCCTTTTGCAATAAGGCACCCTAATTCTTGCATGACCAATATCAGAGAAGGCCCCACTATCTTTCTGTTTTTTAAATGAAATGAAGTAGTTATTTTTGTTTTGTTGATACTGAGTATTATTTGTCTTCTCTCTCTCCATGATGGGACTTAGCACTTAGCCTCTCATGAAAAGGATCCACTGTTACATATGATGTCCATGGAATAAACCCTTTCAGAATGCAATAAAAATTTGGAGTTAGAACCACCCCGTATAAATGTCTGTTGGAAAAGTGCTATTCATTGTATCATGGATTCAGTGTTCTATGTCTGATCGATTTTACTGTGGAGGTGAGTTCCCCCGAGGTATTCAGTTTTTCCTTTCACATTCCCAAAGGTGTGCAAGATGGCTTCCTTGGTGATTCCAAATTGGCCCTTTGTGATTATGTCCATGAGAGCATCTAATGATGGGCTTCTGGCCTTTTGTGTGTTGGTTCCTATCTTGTTTCTATTGCTTCTAGAATTGGCTGCAGTCAAAGAGTGTCAAACTCAGATCCTGGAGATCCAGAACGACTGGAGAGTATCATTTCAGCCAATTTCTTAATAAGTTGCCAATGCCAGCCTTAATGGAATATAATTATTTTGTGCTAATTTTAACTGACTTGCTTTTTAGGATTCTGAAACATTAATTGTTTCCCTTTTTCTTAACCAGAAGCCAAAAAATAATGAGATACAAAGCAAATCAACACATGGTTAGCCAATATAGGGCTCTCACAATTAGTTACTGTAAGGCCACCATTTTCAGTCCAACCAGTTTTTTAATTAGAAGCTAGTACTTGTTGTAAGTGAAACGTGTTATTTTAATTATAAGACTTCTTAGTGTTATCATTCTGCTACACCGGACACTGCCAAAACTGTTGATTTTTATTTTCTGTGAAAGCACTATCCAAATGTTTTACAGACCAGAGCTGAAACAGATACTATATGATTGACATAAAAGAGCACATGAGATCAACTTAGCAGGTCATCCATTGGCTTGCTTTGCATCTCATTATTGTTTTGCTGCTGGTTAAGGAAAAATAATTCAGAGTTCTGAAATTCTGAAAAGCAATTAGATTCATATTAAGGTAAAATAAGTTGTTTTTTATTTGGCAGCATTAATTACTTACTAAATAAGAATGTAGCTGGAGCAAAAACCTGCAGCCTTCTAGGATCTGACTTTGACAGCCTTGTATTAATCCCTTGTGACAATAAATCAGATAAAGTGGGCCTGAAAATGCTGCTTTTCAATGTTATTGTTTTATATTATGATGCAGCTCTTTTTTAAATACTTTATTTGTAAATATTGCTTAATGTGCTGGGCCTATAAGTGGAAGTGTGCTTGAAAAGACTGAATTTAATTTGAAATTAGGTGTTAGATAATAGGGGTGCTGTTAAAGTTTAACAAATCTTTGGTGGTGCTATCTAATGGAAACAAGCTGCTGTGAGGGGAATCCTCTAGTTCAGCTACTGTACACAAAGCCTCTTCAGAGTTTAGGAATGTATCAAAATATTTTATTTGGCCAAGATATATCAAGTGAGCACGACACAAAGACCTACCAAGTCTTTGCAGTAAAATGCAGCTATGGTAACTATCTTTGTTAGTCTATGGTTTTTACTAGGTGTCATGATTAAAAAAAGCTTCATGAACATATACCTGATAGTCAAACAGAAACCACACAGAACCATCCCAAATGTGAAATATTAACATACATCTAGGTTTTAGTTATACGATTTGGCATTTACTTAAGGATAGTAGCTGTGCAATGGAAGAATTCTGGCCTATAGCAGTTGAAAGATAATGTGAACCTTAAAGCTTATAATGCTAAACTATTACAAAAAGAATTCTGTTACACTGCTCAGGTTAAGTTCTGCAAGATCTGCTATACTTCAACAAAGAAAGGCAAGGTTTTATTTTTTTTTGGAATTAATTAAAATCAAATAACATTCCATACATAAGTCAAGTTTTACAAAACTAATTTTGAAACAAATCAACCCCCACCCACGAGAAAGAGAGCCAGGCCAGTAGAGTAAAACTTTAAGCTAGTAAAAATAAGTAAATAGATTAATTAATAAAAATAAATAGAGTTAAAAAAAGAGGGGATAGAGTCTGTTTCCTCAATTAAAAATTTTATTCTAAAATGTTGTTGATTAGATCCAGCCAGGTTTTGAAAAAGTTTTGTACAGATCATCTAAGTGTGAATTTGATTTTTTCCAATTTCAAATAGTATAAAACATAAGTTACCCACTAACTTAGAATAGGTGAGTTAGGATTCTTCCAATTGAGCAAGATAAGTGTCCATGCCAATAGTGCAGTTAAGGCAATTACAGTTTGTTTGTCCTTCTCCACTTTAAGCCCATCTGGACGTATACCAAACACAGCTGTCAGTGGATTAGGAGGGAATGTGACATCAAGGCTGTCTGAAAGGCATTTAAAGATTTTGGTCCAAAATGATGTTAATTTGGTGCAGGCCCAAAACATGTGGTGCAATGAGGTTGGAGCTTGATTGTGACGTTCGCAGGTTGGATGTTGCCCTGGGAACATTTTGGACAATTTTAAACGAGACAGATGCACTCAATATTTAATTTTAAGTTGAATAATTTTATGCTTTGCGGATATGGAGCTAGAGTGAATTCTGTGTATTGCTACTTTTCACTCCTTTTCTGAGATGTTGAGTGAAAGATCATTTTCCCACTGTTCTCTTGGATCTTTGAAAGGGAGGGACTGTAAAATAGCTTTACAGTATATATTATGGAGATGTTGTCTGAGTCCTCAAGACTGATCAATATTTTTTCCTGCATAGAGGTAGGTGGGAGATGAGGAAAATTGGGCAAGTTTTGTTTAAGAAAGTTTCTAATTTGAAGGTAGTGAAAGAAATGTGTTGCTGGAAAGTTAAATTTGTAGTGTAATTGTTTGTAGGATGCAAAGAAGTTGTCTATGTAAAGATCTCTAAGTGATTTAATCCTGTATGTTTTCCAGACATTAAAGACTGC
The DNA here is from genome assembly GCF_900747795.2 of Erpetoichthys calabaricus. Taxonomy (NCBI): domain Eukaryota; kingdom Metazoa; phylum Chordata; class Cladistia; order Polypteriformes; family Polypteridae; genus Erpetoichthys; species Erpetoichthys calabaricus. Next base: position 75,862,823 of record NC_041398.2, on the reverse strand, counting down.
ATACGTTTGAGAGGGTGGAAAAAGGTGGTTCCCGTGCAGAGGTGCCACAGATGAAAGCTTCTCTATCTTAAAATGCTTCCTACATTGGTTCCATATTCTGAGTGAGTGAAGCACAAATGGGTTGTTAGTATATTGGCAATGACTAGTACTTATTGGGGTGCAAAGCAAGGAATATAAAGAAGTACTGCAGGATTTTAATTACCTCCCCTTTTAGGTGTGTGACATATAGGTATTTTGTTTAATAAAAGTTCAGTAGAAGTACTAAAACAAATACAACATTAACCAATGAAATATCTTTGTAGAGTCTGACTGACTGATGAGTATTTTTTAAATTTCAATTCCAAAGCCAGGTGGCTAGTCTGTTAATTGCACCTAAATTTGTTTCAATGATGAAGGGTACATAATATTTGTTACTTAAACTGAATAGGCTACAGAGACACAATGTACTAACCCATGATTGTGCAAGGTGGTATCTCTTGATTTCCATTTTTTTCAGATTCAGGCAAAACTTATGAAGCTGTCACACACTATAGATACGTTAGAAAGGCCAGCTACAGGAAGAATTGCTTTTCTGGCTAGAAATACTGAAATATGACATTCTACTGCATCTTTATCCATTCAAGCATTGTTTAATGTAAAGGTTAAGGAATAAAAAAAATAATAAAAATATTCTATACCATATGTTTTGTCACCTGTCTTTTATACAAAAGGTATGTGTGTGTTTTTAATATCAATAGTCGCAAGCATCCTGGACAATACTTAACCATTGTGCTTTAGTACACATTGTCTTTTGCATGTTTTCATTATAGACCAAAACTATTTTACCTATAACCTAAATTCCTTCCCTCCATTCAAATTTGAAAAAGGCAATCTGTTATATGTGGAACAAGAACAACTGGTGGTTGTTACTTGTTGCTATAAGTCTAACTGGAAAAATGATCAATAATATCTGATTAGGTCAAATGGCAACCCATTTCATAGCTGAAACAGACATCCTCATTGAACTGTAAAGAAGAGAAATCATGTGACTCAGGCCATTTGATAGGTCCAAATGGCAAGATTTATTGATGAGAATGTATTGAGCCAGGCAGACATGCCAGACATGTGGAAGCAATGCTTCATGAATTAAGAAATTTCATAGAATTCAATTAATTCATTTGTTAAGAAAAACATGATGTGTGGACACCTCAGTAGCAATGTCATTTTGGTCCTGCAAATTATTCACGGTCAAAGCAGCAAAAAAGTGAAGCAGGCATTTTTATGTAAAGAATCAAACGTTACAGATAAGGGTTTTGAATTGCAAAGGCAACTTATATTACACTATCAATTCGTTACATTTACTAAATACTAATGCCAGTCACTCAGCCTTTCTAACTGAGTTATTGTAAAAAACACAACCCAGAGGTCAGTCAGACTGGTAATTGTAAAACAGCAAAAGTTTTGAGAGTAAGGGTGGGGCAGCATGGCATCACAGTAATTAGCACTGCTGCCTCTTAACTACGGAATGATTGGAATGGCCGGTGTCTGAAATTAATGTGATTTCTTGCCCAAGATCACAGTGGGTTTACTGCATGTGTGGCTGCTCCAGTTTTTTACTTGTGTTGCTAAAATCATGAAGGGGGTATTGGAGCAGAGCATAAGCCTGAATATCTTTCCTGACAACAACCTCCTTTCAGCCACTCTTTACAACACCATAATTGTTTTCTAAACTCTAAACTCAGATTACAGGGATAACTTAAAGTTCAAACAGGAAACTAAAAGAAAACCAATGTCATTTTCTGATAAGTTACATATTTACTCAAAAAAACTGGAAAGTTTAAGAAAGCTTTTTGAACAGTAGTATGGGAGTGAGACATGGCCAAAGAAGGTACAACATGAAGCAAAACTGGAAAAAATGGATATAAGAGTAATTAGATGAATGTGTGGAATGCAATAATGTCAAAGTAAGGCGAATACTGGGTAGAAGGAATATTCCACCAAAGAAATTATATTTTTTGTTACCTACCCCGTGTAGTTTATAACAAAGGGAAAGACAAATTTTTAATCTTGTGTTTTCATGCAGAATGGAGAGAAAAATATTTATGATATATTGTCTTTTTCTTCTTCTTTCAGCTGCTCCCGTTAGGGGTTGCCACAGCGGATCATCTTCTTCCATAGCTTTCTGTCTTCTGCATCTTGTTCTGTTACACCCATCACCTGCATGTCCTCTCTCACCACATCCATAAACCTTCGCTTAGGCCTTCCTCTTTTCCTCTATCCTTAGCATTCTTCTCCCAATATACCCAGCATCTATCCTCTGCACATGTCCAAACCAACGCAATCTCGCCTCTCTGACTTTGTCTCCCAACCGTCCAACTTGAGCTGACCCTCTAATGTACTCATTTCTAATCCTATCCATCCTCGTCACACTCAGTACAAATCTTAGCATCTTTAACTCTGCCACCTCCATCTCTGTCTCCTGCTTTCTGGTCAGTGCCACTGTCTCCAACCCATATAACATAGCTGGTCTCACTACCGTCCTGTAGACCTTCCCTTTCACTCTTGCTGATATCCGTCTGTCACAAATTACTCCTGACACTCTTCTCCACCCATTCCACCCTTCCTGCATTCTCTTTTTCACCTCTCTTCCACAATCCCCATTACTCTGTACTGTTGAAGACAATAGTGACTTATGCTGTACAATGGCAAACAATGTGAAAATTGTCCATGAAAAAAAAAAAAAAAATTTTGCACTACTCAGGTCGCATAACCCACATGTCAGTTATCCCTTTGTATGCTCAAAACTTGCAAAGCTCATGCCTTTTCTGCTACAATGTTGTTAAATATATGCTTCCTGAATTACCAGTGCATGTCATAAACATCTTGTTTCACTCATTCTTTGGTGAAGAGTCCTGTCTATAGTTTAAAAGGTCATGGATGTATGTAGTGTGTGCTACCTCAGCTGCAGGAATAAGTCAGTTTTTGTCTTGGCCAATTAATAGTCGTAAACTCTCAGCCATATTCATTTTCTAATTTCATAGTAACTGTCAGCAATCCCAAAAAATAAAAAAGACCTTACACATATACATATTCTGCAGTACCATCTAGTTACTTTTTTACAAGCACTAAGTTCAGTGCGATACAAAGGGCATGGATTTTTTTATTATAAGATTCCTTCAGGATTAAGCCCTGCAGTTAAGAGTTGTTAAAAAAAAATAAATTAGCATATCTCAGGTTTTGTCTACAAAGAAAATGAAAGCACATGCAAAATAAAATCCTGGAAATGAAAAAAGATTATATTAGTAAAGTACTTCATTATAGGTATAATGAATTCCATATTTAATTTTAAATTATAGTAAAATTTCAATAGCTCTATATTACAGAATTTAAAGACCTAAATTGAATGAAATGTTTCCAATTACTTTAAGACATCTTAGATCTTTTAACAGCCCAACATTTATTAAGTAACATGCTTTCTGGTTATTCTATTTTTAGTATACTGTATTTTATTTGAAATAAAAGTGAATATCTGCTCCATTTTTAAATCAGTGAGTCGTGTTGCTGCCTGATAGATTCATCATCCTGAGTTTGCGTCTTATGCCAGATGTTATCCATGTGAAGGGTGCATGTCCACTCCATACTTGTGAGTTTTTCTCCTGTACTCCATTCCCTGCCCCACATGTCGTAAAACTAAGAACAGCAGTAAATTAGGACTACCAATGAAAATTCTGGAATGACTGGCATCTATGAACCTAAGATAGGCAGGATTAGAATTTAGTCCAGATGTGGAAATAAGAGAGTACATCCTTACCTTTAAAGCCAGGTGGAGTGTACATGTGTGTGTATGTGTGCACTAACCAGTGCCTCTCCAACTATGGCTCTATACCAATAACACAGGCCAGAAGGCAGAGCAGCACAGTGTGAAGAAATAAATGCGCGAGAGGCAGATTAAGGGTTGGGGAGCTTTCCCCATATATTGTCGTAGCTGTATAAACAAATCAGTATGCACTGATATCACGGTCAAGTTCATGTAAACAGTTGACAACAAAGCAAGGACAAACGGAGCAATTTATGTAATCTGGACTGGAAGTAGGCTGAAGGAAGGGGGTGACGTGAGTAGAAGGTGACGGAAGTGATGTCATTAGAGGGTGACCGGAAGTGAAGTCATCAGGGATGGACGGATGAAAACATGGAAGTTTGTGTCGGGACAGCATTTTCGTGCATAGAATTTAAGGTGTGTGGTGTTTATGTTCTTCCTTTTTTCCAAGTGAGGAAAAAAGAAAAGCATTATTACGCTGTCTCAAACCACGCTCCCTTTGGCTGCCCCCTAACAGTAAATCCTTGATGAAGAAAGGGATCATAGTGGAAGACTGCTACACCACAGAATACCTAGGTTTCAATGGATAAGTCAAAGTCTCCTTGAGAAGCTCTGCACTGTAAGGCAAAGAGCTCACCAGCCAAAACAAGCTGTAGTAGAAAGGCAAACGACACCACAAAGAGCAATGGGTCCAGATAAAGCCACCATATACAGAATTCTTCACTAGATCAAATATGATGGCTTTAGTCCACCGCATGTCAGACATTACTATAGAAACCTGGGCTATCATTAACTGATTTACCTGAGCTAAGATAAATTAGGACTCTCAATAGCTAGTAAACCACCAGCCAAATTATTGCTGTAACACTTCATTATGTTAAACTATTAATAGTAAAGATAATTAAGCTTGATAAATACTGTACATAGCTTATACAAGCTCTCTGAATTCAAACCTTCTAAAAAGAAACTTCTCAAAGCATAATGCTCAACCGCTCTCTCACTCAAAGGTGTATAACAGAACTACCAGGAGTGTGATGTGTCAGGGAGTTAGTGGCTGATCTTACCCTAATGTGGTTATTGTAAATTCAAACAGAACCAAACTGCCTGTTCTTCTGAGAAGAGTATAAACAGGTTCAGAGTGGGAGAGTCCTGAGGAAAGATGGCCATTCAAAAAAGGGAAATCCGAATGAAAAAGCCTGCCTAGTCAGTCTAAAGAAAAAAGGCCTTCCCAAATAGTTGCAAAAATGTCAACTCTTTGTTTCTGCAAAACAAAATATTTTTAAACAATTATTAGCTTGCCTGTGGAGATCAATTATGAGAGTTTAAAAATGGCATGCATTTATCTAAAAGCTTTGTTAATCAACAGAAAATGTAGCACATAATTGATTTTACAGTAATGAAACAATGTTTAACAAAAATATAAAACATAATAATGGCAAACACAATTTAGAAGCTTTGATGTTTCCTTGTAATCATAATGTACCCAATAATTATGAAAGTGTACTGGCCTGAAACATAATAGCACATATGCAATAAATGAAGTACCATGTGTCCTGTATAATTTGAATATCTGATGATTGCAAGTTCTTTGTTTTCTGTCATAAAGGTCAGTCACTGAAATTTTGTATAATAGCATTGAGCTTTAAATATGTGGGTTAAATACTTTTGGGATATAAACGTGAATTAAATTAATGAAGTGTTCATAAAAACAATTTTGATTGCCTATAGAAAGTATGCACACAGAAAGCTTAAGAGAAGAGGAAAGCATACACTGTGGACAGATTTAACAAATGCAGTCAGAGAAATAAACAGAACATGACATCTTTTAACTTCAATGGCATTAGAAAGGTTATATTCATTCCAGTTAGTTGGTATATTCACGTACGCTTTCAATTTTAGACTCTGGTCATCATTTAGGCTATAACACTGAATACCCAAAAAGCACTAAGAATTTAAATTCCATAATGCACTGGAAAGGGGGGGCTATATCTGCATCTGATTAAGTTTCAATCAATTCTATTCATCAAACAAATCTATCTTATTTTTTTTTCTTTAATAGCTGATTTGACAAGCATGACTTGAAAAGGGATCTGCACTGGCAGTCAGAAGGTTGCCGGTTTGAATCCCGTAAATGCCAATAGGGCTCTGTTGGGCCCTTGAGCAAGGTCCTTAACCTACAATTGCTGACTGCTTTAAGAAGTGAGAAAAGCGCTATATAAATGCAAAAGAATTATTATCATTATTATTATTTAATTATCAATATACTACAGAGGTTTTCTGCAATGTAATTGTCTTGATTTTGGCGTATCACTGTCTTTGGATAACTGACTAGGTGATATAAGAATACAAGATACCCTTTGTTACTTTGAAGCTATCATTGTGACAAGAAGATTATTACTTGGAAAACGCCAAGAATAATCTGTAAAAGGACAAATTCAAGAAAACTGCTTACTACAGTCACATCACTGGTCATGGCTTCTGTAAATCAAAGGAAAAGAGTGAGGCTGTTCTCAAAACAATGTAAACATTATAACCTGTGTATGGGTCTTAGAGAAAGTCTTGCCCAATTATACTCAACTACCCCTACTACGAGTTCCTTCTGTCCACAGAGAATAAGGTTACTGAACAGCGAATCAAAATAACAAATATTGTAATATAATTGTATTGTATTAACATATTGGAAGCTGTGCGTCTGTGCATGTGCATGTCTTTGTTTAAATAGTATTACCTGAACTATTCTAAGGAGACATGCAAGTAAGAATTTCTTTGTATTATATGCACACATGAAAAACTTATTGTAAAACTTTCAAGGGATTAAACGTTAGATAAATTAATCATATATGTTGACCAGCATTGCCCATCAGTTGAGTGTGGTGGAGTATTTTGAGTCAAAGACGCCATTTGACAGACCAAATGTAGCACACCTTAAACTGATTGAAAAAACATCCACCACTTCAGTCACTGCCTAACATTGCTTTCTTGATCACTGGTTGTAGTTGTAGGGTGTTGTACCGTGTTAGCCATTATGGAGGCAATGAGAAGTCAAGCAAGGTGACACCTTTTATTGGCTAACTGAATTGATTACAATATGCAAAGTTTCAAGGCCACTGAGGTCCCATCTTCAGGCACCTTGTAATAAGGGGCCTCAGTAGCCTTGAAAGCTTGCATATTATAAACAGTTCAGTAAGCCAATAAAAGGTGTCATCTTGCTTGACTTCTCATTTATCATTGGTTGTTGTTTTTAACCCAAAGAAAATGATTCCATTGATGATTAGTGATAGGGTTAGCCTATTTTTAAACCTTATCTGTAATGATTTTCACAGCAACATTTCATATAAAATTGCATAAAAGTTTATGCTGTTTTTGGAGCTTGTTTTTAAATGTTTGCTGTGAAAGCTAATAGTTTAATAATACTGTAGCATCCTGGCCATGTTGAAGCCAGGAGGAAAAGGAACTGTTGAGTCTAGCGATGAGGGTGGAGAGCGGTGCGGAAGATTACCGTCTGGGATATAATTGACACTAAAAGGAAGAAAAGGGGTGAATGGAGAGGCTGGAAATGGAGGCGGGAATTTCTGGATGGTTTGGGAGATACAACGGGAGGTGTGGGATCTAAGGATGAGGGAAGAGCATGGGAGAAGGATGGATTCTGTGTGCTTAACCTGGATTTTCTTTTATGGTGTCTCTCAGGGCCATAACTGTGAGAGGTTTATGGATAATTGTAAATAGTTCTAGTTCAATTTGTTGTTTGTTATACATTTGTGTGTTCTTCTTAGACTGTTACAAGTAAACCGTTCAACAACCACTTCTTTATCGTGCAGTGTCTTCCTTTTTGAACCTGTTAGGGTTATGTTGTTACGATACCATAGTAAAGTGGTTCCCAAATTCGATCCTGGAGACCCACTTTATATTTATTGTTTTAAACAGATTCACGATCAGTGATAATGATTTAGAATAAATGATCTCATAAATAGCTGGTCTTCTCTTATTTTGAGTTCAGAAAAGCACAGCAGTATGTTTTTTACATTTATAAGATGTTTAAAAATAATTTTATTTTTGCCATAGCTTTAAATGCTTAACTATCTTTTATTGTTTTCCTAATATTTTTCCTTTTTTCTGTGTAGTTTGCTCACTTAATTGTTTGCTAATAATGATGGTAAAGAAGAGTATACATCTGGGCAAATGACCCAGCAACTACTTCATCGCATGACCCACTAATTAGTATATAATAGATTAAATAACCAGAGCATCTGGAAAAGCAGAATGAAATTCAGGATGAAAATATAAAAATAAACACATTATCCCCATATAACTGGTTAGTACATTTTAATAAAAAATTACCAAACTTAGTTTTGTAATGTCTACATTGACTCTTAAACACAGAAACTGGGAAATAACAGGTCACTTAATTAGGCTTGGAGTCCAATAAGGTGCAGAAGCTGATTGGAACAAAAACCTGCAGCCACAGTGGTTCCCCAGGACTGAGTTCATGAACCACTGCCATACTTAATATGCTGCTGAATGGTCATCATGGGCGGCACGGTGGCGCAGTGGGTAGCGCTGCTGCCTCGCAGTTGGGAGACCTGGGGACCCGGGTTCGCTTCCCGGGTCCTCCCTGCGTGGAGTTTGCATGTTCTCCCCGTGTCTGCGTGGGTTTCCTCCGGGCGCTCCAGTTTCCTCCCACAATCCAAAGACATGCAGGCTAGGTGGATTGGCGATTCTAAATTGGCCCTAGTGTGTGCTTGGTGTGTGGGTGTGTTTGTGTGTGTCCTGCGGTGGGTTGGCACCCTGCCCAGGATTGGTTCCCTGCCTTGTGCCCTTTGTTGGCTGGGATTGGCTCCAGCAGACCCCCGTGACCCTGTGTTCGGATTCAGTGGGTTGGAAAATGGATGGATGGATGGTCATCATACTGCTGTATGGCTCATTATTTTGATCCATAATAAGGCAGAATAGTATACATTTATGGGTAATATTGTTAAGTTAAAAGTAACTATTCTTTATTTTGCATTTCCTAATTATGTGAGCTATTTGGAATCTACGATAAATGATAGTGTCAATAATATTAGAAATTTCACAACCTATGTTGACTTTCTAGTTCTCTTTAAGAATGTGACAGGTGACTACTTAAATGCTGATGCCCTTGGCTTTCTTTATTTTGTTGTTAATTATAACATTGTTGTTGAGAGTACACTGATTTGGCAGGAACATGATACACTCAGTTATTCTTGTAGAAACCAATTATACCAAATGTAGTTGTGATTCAATCAGCCTATGAGAACATCAACACGACACTTTTGTGTCTAACTTGGTGCAGATGATTCTCTTCATCCCTAAATGTTTCCAGTCAGTTCACTTTGAACGCTGGAACTGCAATTAAATTATGGAGCATTTGACTAAATACACTGATGCAAGTGCCAGATATTGAAAATAAATCCCCAAAAGTCTCTTGTGCAAAAACACACATTAAGGAATACATAACTACCAAATGATATTGAATAATGTTAAAAAAGACTAAAGCTTTTTTTTATCTTCACAATTTATATAATCTGTTAATATGATTAACAGGTTTTTAGTCTCTTACCTATCTATGATGATGAATACAACAAGTTCCTTTTTATTGATTTACAAACCAATTTTTATATCTAATATTAATATTACAGCACTTACCTGGAAAGAAATAAAAATATAAAGAGTCATAAATGGAGAGGTCTTACAAACATGCACAGTAGCTTCTTTTTGGGTCTAACATAAATTTGTTTTAAAAAAAAGTGTCAAGGAGACCCAAACAATATCCAGCAGCTGTCTGATACACCAATAATATTTTTTAATAGATATTTTCAAGGCATGAATATGTATAAAACACAAAACAGATGACCACAAAATATAGAATAATAAAAAATATATACAGTAAATACCTTAAAAGAATTAAATATAACAAGTATTAACTCTGAACTCCAGCATACTCTTTGTTGTCCATAACCTTCCTGTTTCTTTAATGTTATGATTAATCTTGTAAAATGGCGAAAAAGAATCATAAACATCTTATTTTTAGAATTCTACTAAAAACAATGTACACATGCTGTGATCCAATAAACTGTCAATATTAAGTTTCCAGCAGACTGGCCATTAAATGTATTGTATATAACTTCAAAAAATGTTACTATAGCACTTTCAACTAAAATCATTATATAGCTGTAATCAGTTTTTGTGCTCACTTGGCAATAGACTGAAGTATTAAAACTGCTCAGTAGAAAGTCTGTAAGAAAAATAAATTACTGTATTGTAGCTTTCTCAAATACAAGGTGGGGAGTGCTTTGCTTCTGACTCTTTGCAATTTATTGATTTTCTTGTATGAAATGCTATGATTCAAGGCACCAGTTTGTCTAAGTTATATTCTGTGACAGCTTATATGTTTAAATATACTTGTGATTCCCATAGTTTTCCATACTGCTGGGAAAAGCTTCCCTGAACCTATGGGCTAATGTGACTGAAAAAAGGATTACTTTACATTCTTGGTGCCCCTCTAATTAAAAACAAAATAGCTATCAATATTATTAATGCATGCATTATTTATTAAAACTATGAAATGGAAGAGGGGATGTGGGGAAATGAAAATTTTAGAACACTCTACCTCAAGGACCAGGATAAAGTAGTAAGTGCATCGACGTTAGATTAGCTATCATGTTTTTAACATATTTCTGCAATATAAAACACCTGAATAATTTAAGGACTAATACTAAGTACCCTTGTTTTACAATGAGGACATACAGTACTGTATGTCAAACCAGGATTACTAGTACAGTACATATGTGGTTATTAGAGCAATACAAGCAGCTTCTACAAAAGTTAGCCCACAATAATATTTCACAATAACTTGCAGTAGTCAAGGTACAAAAGGTAGCTTCATACTTGCATCAATACAGTAGGTGTGCCAGATAATAGACACACGGCATATTCTTTCTATTTGCTTGATTCATTGCAAATATTTTTCATTTGCTAGATCATTTACCATATTTCTGGTAGGCGATCAAATGTCATTTAAGGCAGTTCCCAAAGGAAATCTTACATGTAAAAAAAGTTTCAACCACAGATGGGAATATAAAAGAAAAAAATCAAACAGATAAACATACATTAACCACAGAGTGAAATGAATAAAATATGTATTGAAATAAATAAACAGCTTTCTGAAAGAAAGATAACATATTTTGAAATATATATACCGCACACTGAAAAGCCATGTATCAAATACTGAAAAGTGAAATTAACATGAAATAAATATCAGGTTGAAGTGGGTAGAAAAAAATAAAAACACATCTATTTCTATCCAGGGAAAGATGAAAGAAGATCACTACAGTCTCTTTTTTTCCTAGTGAATATTCTTCCTCCATCAATTTTTAAATACTAAAACAAACCTGCAGTGCATATTGAAGCTCATCATAACATGTTTTTTTAAAGCTTGTTATTCTCCCCAACTAGACAGACAGCCTTCAAATGTATATGTTTTATACTACATGTAATTCTAATGGCATAATAATCTGATTTCTTAAATGCAGACAAAGTAAAAATAGAATGACCGTTTTCACTTATGAATTGCTAAGAGGTGACAAAAGAAGAAATAAAGCCCTCACACCAAAGGATGACCACACAAGTCTTCTACGTTCTAAGCAGGCTACAAGAAAAAGATTAAATACATTTATTTATTTGGCCAACACCATTATCCAAAATAACATACATTTGAAATACAATTGGTTACATTTTCTCATTCCTGTTACAGCCCAGGCAGGTGAAGTAACTTCCTCAGTGGTGGAATTTGAACCCACAACCTCAGTGTTGGAAGTCCAAATCCTTAATCACTGCACCACAATGAAATCACAAACACATACCAGGATTCTGTGGGTTTCATTTTAATTTGTACAGTCTTTATTCTTTTTAAAGAACATCTCAAACCTGTTCTTCATATTGCAAAAACCAACAAAAAAATAATAATAAAGCCATAAAAGGACAAGTGAATCATATGCTGCTACCAAGTTTTTAATATTTTTTTAACTAGCTTTTCTAAATTACATAGATTGCATGATGCTGATTAGTAAAAATAAGTCTGTTACTTCTTAACCTCTGTGGGAATTTCTTTCAATGCACAAAGCATCTTTGCTTATAAACGTAAAATGCATTCTACCACAATTTTAAAAGAGTCTGATAACTCTAATACAGTTTCACTTCCAGCTGCTGGCTTTATTTTAGGATCAGTCAATTAAAAAGATCTGTAAAGTTCCAGCTGGAGCCAGATACATACTGTACTGTAGTTGGATTAGTCTTACATATAAACGTCTACGCATGGAAGTGTGTGTCTGTCCGGCCCAGAAGTGAGTGGTGGAGTCGGGGTAAGGGCTACACCTCTGAGGATACACAAGTGAGGCCAGCACATCGGCAAAGCAAAACCTCCAAAGAAAGAGTCACTCACTTAGCGGCTAATATAGAAGCGAGGCGAGCACATTGGCTAAACGGTATCCCTTTTACTTTTCCTCCCTACACTAATACACAAGCGGCGCAAGCACGCCAGCAAAAGGAAACCTCCAAAGAAAGACAGTAGCTTAGCCGCTAATGCACAAACGATGCAGCACGTCGGCAACACAAAATCCTCCTAGAAGAGAGATGCCAAGAGTAGTTTCTTTCAATTACCTGACATCTCTACATTTCAGTGTTTTTTTCTGATGATTTCAATAGTTTCTAGGACCCTGGGCTTTTTACAGCACGGGCTTACACAACTAGTATTTTAAAGAAACCTCAGTTGTTAATTTCACACAACATAGCAATCTTCATTTAAATATTTGTCATGTCCAGGTAAGAATAATATTTCAAACATTTGTTTGATATTTTATGCCTGTATAAATGTGTCAGGATAAGGATATCGACAACTAGTGACAAACATTTCAGCAGTAACTTCCCTGTGGGACACAAAGATGGAGACTACAAGATAATAAACGAATGGTCTGAACTGAATTATATATTGCATATGCTGAACTATAGTGGTCTGCTGAAAAACTAAAGGAAAAGGCAGATGGAATGTTTTGCCATGAACCAGGGAGCTGGAAAAGACTAAATTAAGATCAAAAGTAACTTGCAATGATCTAAGGAACAGAAGATCGAAACAAATACAAAACTATCAAGTCCAATACATTAAATGGAAGCAAATTTGAAATACCACCAAGTTTCTCATTTAATGCCAAGGTCATTATCCTATCATGAAGATCCAACTGTACAGTAGACATAATCTCTTTGCTATGGTCACTACCTAGAGCTTCAGACTATAGGTGAGATGGAGGACTATACTGAATGGGAAGTCAAAAGATTTGTTTAAGGATTTTGCTCCTGCTTCAACCACTATTGTTGCATGAAATCATTTTTCAGTCTTAAAGACACATTTTCTCTCACTCATGAACAAGACCCGAAGGCACATTGACTTCTACACTTGGGGCAGGTGTTCATCTCTTACATGCTGAGTGCAAGTTTCCAGGAATCAACAGTGACCTCACATATGGAGATGCTAGTTTTCCATCCAATAGCATTATACACTCTATCTGCGAAATACTCAAGTGTCCACTGATGAGACCAAGAGAAGAACATCACCCTCAAGAATGTGGGATACATCCCTTTAATTCCCCGAATGGATACCATATAAATTTGGGCTGCACACTAATATCCTATTTGTTAAAGTCACCAACAGCAGAGGACAAAACATGCACCCCCAACATAATCCCAGAATGAATTAACTCAACGTAACATCAAGCATGTATGTAGGGTCTAAATTGCTCTCAGTATTGGCCTCACATCCCCAAAAGATACTGTAGTTTAGTGTTTTGAGTCAAGCCCAAGTGCAAGAGACTGGCTAAATTCTTCCACACAGACTTTTCCTGGGAAGCCAAGGTGTGCGATCCCACAGTAAATTAGAAAACACTGTTATGTTTTCCCTTTAGAAATACTATTAGCCAGGTTTGCCAGTTTTGGAGCAATGTTCCTTTTTACCACTTAAAAAAAAGTTGCCCCACACTGTTCAGTGTTTTTAGCACGTATCCACCCATGCATCCATACATTTTTTTGCATAGTTCTATTTACTGAAGTAAATCTATCCATCCATCTTCCAAACATGCTTTATCCTGAGGAGGATCATGGGGAAGCTGGAGATTATCCCAACAAGCAAAGGGTGCAAGGTAGGAACAATCCCTGCACAGGGCACCAGGCCTACTGAAAAAGATAAACAAGTAAGTTACAGGTAGAATGGTGACTGATGACGTGGTCAGGAATGTTAAAGTTCTTTCCAAAGACCCATCTACAGTATATTCTGAAACAATTTAATCTAGTACTGAGTTTCTAAAGATTTGAAACATAGCCCAGCAGCATCAGGTTCAAGGGAAGAAATGTCCTAGACAGTTCACCACACACCATGCTCATGTACACATTCACACTCATTCAGTACTAAGTTGCCATAACATTCACTATAACAGCATTTTAGTTATATTCTTAAATATTTAAACTTATTTTAGCTAGAAATCTAATACATCAAGATATTAGCTTAGCTAAATCTCAAGGACCAAACTAAATTAACAAAAAACCCTATGATAAATAAGATCATTTTCAGTAATGGCTGCAGTGTGTTTAAAATGCTTATCCATACAAAGGCAAAATATCATTAACCTTTACTTGCTGAAGTGATAATAATTAGAAACAAACAAAATAGCATCACATAGAAAACATACCGAACATGTTAGGCTAATCTAAAAAAGCAAATTCTTAAGTACACAAATCTCAGCCACATTTTAAAGAGTTAAGCTTTCAGAATATGTTCAGGAGTCAAAAATTAAATCTGAAATGAAACATTAGGAAGAGAGAACTGAAGAACTGAATATAGTTGCACACAAAACAGATAAAGGAAGACAGCTTAAAAAATCATTATCAGTTCTTACTTTAAATGATCAGTCTCTGCATGAATGAGAAATCTGTTTCTACCTCAAGTATTTTCTGTACAGCAAGTACCCAAAAATGCACAAACAAGGACTGCTATTGCTATAGAAAATACTAATGATACAGAGCCAATCCTGTAAGCACAAACCATTTTTCTAAAGCTAGGGTAAAAAAAGACTATTGTAGAATACATTTACATTTGAATTATACATTTCTAGGTGACAGCTACATTGCTAAAGAAAACAGTTATTCTGTAAATTTATATATACAGTATATATAATTGGTAAAAACAAATGGCATTAAGGAGAACTGATGGTAGAGTACATGTGTTGAAATTTTATCAAGAGCTGTTCAAAAACTATTTGCTGAACAGTACAGTTGTAATTGTTTATTAGTCAATACAAAACAAATTAGGAAAAAAACAAACGATTGATTGTTGTAGGATATTTACCTTTCAGCTTGTTTAAGACAATTTTCTAAATTATTTTACAGAAAGATTACTTTGTTATAAAGCAGCAAAAGTTTTGTTGTCCTTGCTGTATAAATAATGCACTAACCTACTAGAAACTGTTAATCAAGCTAAAACAGACACCCCAAAACATTAATCTTTTCTTATTATTAGAGGTGTTATATTCTGATTACATACTGCAAGAACACAATGAGAGCCAACTCTTGCACAAGGAGGCACAACACTTTAACCCTTCTCTAGAAACATAAAACACAAATATAAATCACTCTGTTACAGTTTTACAGTTGTCAGTCAATTAGGGGGTTGGAGAAAAAGAGAAATAATTCCAAGAGTTTTAATCTTACAGAAATGTAATAAAAATAGTTTAAACATTTCTGTCCATGTTGAATTATGATTATAGCTAAAACAAAGACAACTAACCAATTCCAAAATGGAACTTTGCACTTGATAGTACATAAAGCGAATGTATTCATTTTTAACACTCCTTTTCAATTCGAAAGTCTCAATCCAAATGAGTCATTTTCAATTCAGTCTAGCACAATTGATTACAATATTCTCAATACAACAGAACATTTTCTTTGAAAATCCTAAATGTGTATGCTATATTTTTTGAGCTTCCTAAGATCTTCTTTAAGTCCTTACCACTTTGATTTGTTTATCAATGTGTTGAGACATGGGATAAAAGACCAATACCTCTGGTGCCTGCTTTTTGCTGATGACATTGTGTTGTTTAGCAGCAGAAAAGGGAAAAGTAGAAAAGAAGTCGGAAGAATGGAAAAGGCCTTTGGAAGATAAAGGATTAAAGATAAATAGGAAGAAGACAGAATATATGGGGTTTAATGATGATCAGGATTCAGAAGTTAGCCTGCTGTTGAAAAGAGTGGATAAATTTAAATATATAGAATTAGTGGTAGACAGAGATGGAAAACGAGATACAAAGATAACCCAGAGAGCAGAGTGTGGATGGAACAATTTGAACGTTTTTAAGACAGTGGTAAGACCAGCAATGATGTATGGGGCCAAAACATGTGTAGTAAAGGGTACACAGGAGAAGATGTTGGATGTGGCAGAAATGAGAATTTTGAGAAAGGAGACAACCAGAGGTACAACAAAAGTGGGAGTGATGTCTAAGAAAGTATAGGAAAGTAGGTTGAAGTGGTATGGACATTTGATGAAGAGAGACAATTAATATGTGGGCAAAAAAGTAATAGGAATGGAAGTACAGGGAAAGAGAAAGTGAGGAACACCAAAGTGAAGGTGCAGGGATAAAATAAAAGAAGATCAGAAGGAAATGGGCTTTACTGGTCAGGAGGTGCGGGACTGAGCTGTTTGGAGAAGGTTGGTCAAGCACATGAGCCTCACACAGAAGTGAGAAAAGATGAAGAGGAAGACTGGGCGTGTTTTGGCAGTTGTCAGTATCAGCTTTAAAAACTGTCAACATTGAAAGCTTAAAGCTAAATAGTTCTTAAAACTAACGAGTGCAAGTTGTCCACAAGTTTCATAAGAATCAGTCCATTCATTCTTGAGTTAAAGCGTCCACAAGATTTTTACTACTGACATCCAAACACAAAAATGCTCATAAAATGTTCTAGGGATATTAAAATATATATGAAAATATAGATAAAGTAATAAAACTAGTAAAGAAAAAATAATAATTCAATTTGAAAATCTAATCTTATTTCATAAGCAGTTCTATTATTATACTATTTAAAAGTATCTAGGAGGTTCACAATCCATAGATGTGAAAGATCTACAGACTCTACAAATCCTCTGATATCCTTAAAGTTTCTTTGGAAAGCATCTACTCAACACAGCATGTTTACTTTTTTTTTAACTTTCTGTAATTTTTGTTGTTGTTTTCATTAAAATCTACATTACAGTGCTAAACATCCAGAGTGTGATTTTTGCATACTGTAGGAACATAATAATTTACTGTAAGGTCTAGGTGGTTACTGCTGAACTGACGCAAGTTAACACTTGGGGATTGAGGAGATTATAGCGACTGTTTATAACAACTGTTTCCATTCACATTCACAGACAAGAGGAAGTCCCACCTGAACATACCTGACATCTGGTTCACTTTCTTCTGATTGCAACAAGAGATTAAAAAGACAACAGAAAGTCGTTGCCTTTTGGAAAAAAAAATGGGAGTTGTCTCCCCTAGACTTTCTCGTATACTCAGATATAGAGATGGATATTTAAGGAGTAAACCGCAAGACTATGATTAAATTTTTATATTACGTACATTAAAGAACCATCAACAACAAATTAAATCAAATTAAGATCTTCTTCTTTTTTCGGCTGCTCCCAGTATGGGTTGCCACAGCAATATCTTCCTGTCCTCTATTTCTTGCTCTGTAACACCATCACCTGCATGTCCTCTCTCACCAAATCCATAAACCTCCTCTTAGGCCTTCCTCTTTTCCTCTTACCTGGCAGCTCTATATTGAACAATTATTATAAAAGTAATATTGAATACATCGGACTCTACAGCTGCATGAATAAAAGGTAAAGTACCACTTCCGGTTAATGGAAATAGCAAAAAAAATGATTGAAATCTACATTTGTACATAATACTTGTATGCAAAATTTGGTTTACCTAAGTGAAAGCGTACTCAAGTTATTGTGATTACATACACACACACACACACACACACACAGACATAATTCCAAAAATTATATTCTCGGACTCAGGGAGATTCATCAAAAATCTCAAAATGGAATTTTTGGAGGATTCCAATACTTTCCCCATACATCGTATATGAGACAGTCAGGGAGGTCTAAAATGTCGAGATTCATCAAAATCATGAAATGAAACTTTTGGATGATTATAATACTTTCCCTATACTTTGTATACAAGAAAGTAAAAAAAAAAGAAAAAACAGCCCCACACTGATTGCAGCTTCCACTGCCCTTTTGTTTTTGGATTCTTACTTTTTCTCATACATTAAACACAGTATCCCTGGTTTGGAACCTAAACATTTATGTGACTCCTTGTTTTCAATTTTGGACAGTGTATATGTAGATGATCAACAGCTTTTGAGTCCAAACAAATTATTTTGATTGCAAATGGGTGGAGGGACATGTATACCCAGTACTAGGGAATATTATTTTAGATTCAGCAAGTCATTGTAACACTTTTTTTGTTTCTGTTTACTGAGGGAGTTTCAAAATGAAACCTTTCCTTAACCAAAATAATATTAACATCAGATTTAGAGATTTTAAGGCATCACTCTGCCCATTGTAATGTTTCCCTACAAACCACCTAACACTGCTCCATGACTCTACTGCTTTATAGTACTGCCAAATAAGTGAGCTAATAAGTGACCTAACCTACTAGACAGCAATGGCAGCAGAGGGGTCCCACTTTTAAAAGTATCAAATTCAAAGAAAAGTATCACTGCAACATAAACTTTTGTATTCTGTGTAGGAGCCAATTCTGCACCCATCTGCTCTGAATTCCTGTTGCTTGTAGTTTGACAAGTCTGTCATGAGTTACCATTTCAAAGGTTTTTTGCAAGATGCATAACATCAATAAACTCTTTTGCTAGCAAATGTTTTTGTCTCTTTCTCATAAAACTCCAGTCTGACAATATTTCCCATGTAAACTTGTGCTGACTGTCAGTTAACATACCTGTGTTAAGTAGCTGCTTTTCTATATGACATTTAACATCACTTCCATCATGTTACTTGTGATACAAATTAGAGTACCTGGCCTATATTATAAGTACCAGTGTCATCAATCTTTCCTTTGTTTATATTGTATAAATATACAAAAACAAAAACTACTAAGCCCAAAGAAGTTTAAACATCATTTTATATATACAAATAAAAATCAGCACACAAAATGGAGCAGCCTAGTAAAAAAAAAAATCAAAATGTCAAGTGCTGATGTGACTGCTGTAAAGTTAAATATAAATAACAACAATCCTACTGATAATAGAATGTCCAAATAGAATAGAAACATTTCTTTCTTATCATTATTTTTCATTCTATGCTTATTCATTGAATAATAGGAACTTTAATTTATCCTACTACTCGACTTTTAGTTATGTATTTTATTAGTCAGTCAGTCATTGTCCAATCCACTAAATCCTAACACAGGGTCTGCTGGAGCCAATCTCAGGCAACACAGGGTGCAAGGAAGGAACAAATCTCGGGCAGGGCACCAGCCCACCACAGGACACACACACACCAAGCACACACTAGGGACAATTTAGGTTCGCCAATGCACCTAATCTGCATGTCTTTGGACTGTGGGAGGAAACCGGAGCACCCGGAGGAAACCCACACAGACAACATGCAAACTCCATATAGGGAGGACCCGGGAAGCGAACCCAGGTCTCCTATCTGTGAGGCAGCAGCGCTACCACTGCGCCACCCTATTTTGTTAGAACTATTCTAAATGAATCCCTTGGCATCTCCCTTTTTTTACTCAACACAAACAGATTTATTTCACTTTATTGTGTTCATAAGAATTATGAACACTTTGAAATCACTTCAGTATCTTTTTTTTGTCCTGCACCTCCTGCCTCACTGATACCAGAAGACCCCACATATGACATACCATTCAATTCGTCTTGATGTCTACTTAAGATATCATGCTTTTTTCTCCATGTTTTTGGTCCTCTAGACTCACAAAAACCTTGTTTTTAGGAATTTTGTAAACATTACTTTGTGAAGGAAAGTATACCCTTAGGATAAAGAATAAATCAATAGGTGTCTTCAGCAAATATGATCAGAATGACTTGGAGTTGTGTGTTCCACGTCAACTAATCCCAGGTGTTTACCTTCTAATGGAATACAAGGGGTTAAAGTTACTCCTTTTGACAAAACTTAAAAAAAACAGTATCAGTAATATAAGCACGTAGAATGTATTTTTATGCTATTGCGAGTTTGCTGATCACAAATATGATAATAATTCTGATATTTCATTCTTTACAGGTGGTCCTAGCCCACTAAAAGCCACTCTCAGAAGGTTAAGAATGACAAATTTCAAACATAAGTGTGTGGAGTATTATTTTAGATTATTTCAAGGTCAGTGATTATGAATACAATGTTATTTTTGATTTTTGACCCTTTACCATGGATCTAGTCCTGTATGAGCTTCTATTAGATTTTGAAACATGAGTAATTTCTGTTACAGTCAAGAATATTTAGACTTTAAACATTTAAATTAAAAGCACACATTTTAATACTTCAAATATCTGATGCAACTATCTATGTTTATTATGTATTTCTACCTCATTGAGAAAAAGATTACATTTCTTATGAACACCTTGAGTTAGGTCGGCTTATACTAATTCAGCCTTTTTTCCCCCTTTTTAAAGTTTAATTTTAGTTTTTATCCAAACGGTATGGATAAAGATTGAAGGTAATCTCTGTATTTCAAATTCAGATATAATTGTTACATAATTCTTCTTTCATCTTTGATGTTATTATTTTAAAAATCAGTTATTAATCACTTCTATGAATTACGGATTACATGTAAATGTTAAATTCATATAAAATTTTGTTATTGATACAAAGAACACATACACAGATAATGGAATATTCTGCCTTATGTGCTATGGGTTGACATGTGAATTGAATATTTCTGCTACTTTGCTGTAATTCTGATGTAAAAGTAAAATAAGCCTATAGTGTGTTTGCAAATGGCAAGTATACAGTAGCATACTTAGTAACGTAAATAGTAATGAATATAGTAACTTAAAAACATAACTAAGATATGTAAGCATTATAGTTACTTTTTCTATGTATTATAATTATTTTCTCATTATTTTGTTTAAAATGTTTTTACTTTGAACTTCACTATAAAGTTAAAGAAGATACTTATACAATGGAATTTGTGTGTCATCATCTTACTCAGTACTTGAATCTTCCCAACTAAGCTGTAGAACTTTGGATACCTCAACAATAAGCAGCTACACTAGTTTATCCAGTTTTTATTTAGATAATAACAATCACCCATTATAAAAGTAGTCCCTTTCTGCCCATGTGATCATGTATTCTAGCTCGCTTTGCCTTTAAGGATGTCTCTTGTCCTGGACATTGTCCTTCAGCTTCACCACCTGCTTTCTGTTAGCAAAAAATTCCATTAGCCAGTAACATAAGAACTGATTGATACCCATGGCTTTTATTTTGGATAGATACATAAATGTTTGAGAGGGACAACTGTGTTAAAGGCATATATGTAGCTAGTGAAGTGTATCTGGATATAAACTTGTAGACTGTATAAACTATACTCTGAGACTGTATGTATTGAAGAAGGTCATGAAACACCAGAGACTTAATGTCTTACATTGATCAATTTGCCCTGTAGGAAAACTTGTAATTACATGGCAGACAGGAAGATGGCTATAAGACATTCAAGCTCTTTTGTAATAACAGATGTAAAGGTGGCAGATGTTGTCATTGTGGTAGCACACAGTGAACATCTCTAGAGCAGGTATTACAGCGTCCATCCTGAAGAAGAATCTTTGTGAACCATAAAGTATATGCTCCTCTTACAAAATTCATTCTGCTTATTCATTCTACGTGAGACATTATGCATAATGTGTTATTTCAAGGCACATTATGCAGTACACAGTGCATGAGCTATTTGTATTAGGAAGGTTGAGAGATATTCACTACGCCTGGAACTTCATCTTCTTAAAAAAATGGGTTTAAAGTACATGTACTGTTATAGAACTCAGTTAACAAATTTAATGTTCAAGTGAATATCAGAGGTGATAAAACTAGAAAAGTCACCAACACATTTATCCACCTATTCATATTCTGAATTCTTAATATTGGCTTCAAGGAAGATGCCAACCCTTGACAGGATGTGTACACTAAATCAAATACCTTGGTAATGTCCTTTCAGATATTCCTGTATGAAATAAACACAAAGAGCACAGATAAAGGTTTTGAGATAGCCACCCTGTGTACTTGGTAAGCAAGTTGAAATAATGGTCTTTACAGAATGAATTTAAAACAGAACTGAATATAATAGACAGATAGTGGTTATATGGTAAGTTTGCAGGAAGGGGCGGGTCCTGAGTCAGAGGTACCGGAAGTGGCATCTGAGGACTCAAGTTCAGTCTGCTGGTTTACAGAGGGAAAAAGAGAGAAAGGATTAGTGGACAGTGCCAACCCCTGGTACGGCAGGTACATACAATCATTCAAGCACCTAAAGGTGTCTACCATGTTCCAAATGTGTGACACCTGTTACTTAAGACCTATTTGAAACTTAAGACAGCTCAGGTTACAAAAGTAACTGGACAACATTCTCCCTCTAGCTACTTAATAATTTATTCCAGCAAGACAAATTAACCTCTATTAATCTCAGTTACTAACCACTTTATGTATATTTCTATCCACTTCTTGAACACCATACCCTTACACCTTCAGTATCTTCTAGCTATGATTAAAATGAATATAGCTGTGACACTATAAGTCACAGAGCTGTGACAAACTGAGGAGTGCGGTGTTAATGGAACAGGTGATACTCAGATCTGTAGTGTAGGATATGGAGAGTAAAAAGTAGACTTGTGACTAAAGAGCGCCTAATGGGAAAATGAGCTAATTAAGCAGGTACTATTGAAGCGTCTGCACAGCCATCCCTCATTAGCGGCCCCGTGTGTCACTTAGGGCAGTGCCTACACTAAGTGTATTAAAATCTGAGTTAAGAAAAAAAGTGAGAAAGGAAAGAAAAGCCTCAGAGCATGAGCAGAGGAGGCCTTTTTTTGTCTTTAACAAACATGCCCTTTTGCACCATAACTTGTTGTTGTCGTCTCCCCACTTGCCCTAGTTCATCGATGGTAGAACCTTTCTTTCTAAATTCTTTTGGAATGGCAAAAGACACATTCTTAAAAATGGAACTTTCATTTGAAGTAGGTTTCATGGAAAAGCATCTTTATCTGGTATGGAATACTACCAGTAGTCCTTCAAATAATACTAAAAGATAGCTTGTGTAGGTGGTGAAGGCAACATATTGTACTTGAATTCAGCTCTGAAAAATCACCATCTGACAAAATATGGAGACACCTGGAGAACACTGTAGCTGCTGTTTCTTGAGAAATGTTCAGCTGAGTATATTGATCTGTGTGGAGGATGAGGAGAAGGCAGGTGGTTGAGCAGGGGTAAGATATTGCAGTGCAGGTTTTCTTTACTGAAGGAAATCAAGGCTTTCATAGATTTAAGGGAAAAGGACCCTACTCTGCATTCCTGACAGATGTAACAGACAAATTGAATGACCTGAACCTACAGTTAAAAGGAACAGACAAAAATATGTGTGACATGATCAGCAAAACTGTAATTTTTCATTCAGCAAGTAAAAATAAAAAGATTGAAACACTTCCATTTTGTTGGAAATGGAACCTGCTATTTTTGATGTATACTAATATTATGAGGTCTTGTAGGAGTTGGGGCAGGAGTACGCAGACAAGGTCAATGTCCTTGAGAAGCTATGTTGCACTCTTTGCCATCCCCCTTTCATGGAGGTAGCAATAGGTAACATTTCAAAGCAATGGCTGACATGTTCCAATATTAATCCTGTGGGATGGAAATTATAAGTCTTCAAAATGGTGTCCAGCTTAAATGACGGATTTATATAGTAGAGGAACAGGAAGAGGAGTGATCTTGGGGCCAGAACCAGAAATGACGTCATCAGGCTGGGACTTCTTGGAAGGTGGAAATTACGTCATTAGGAGGTGGGTTCTTCAGATGGTCTGCATAGGCAGAAAAGGGAGACACATCAGAGGACAGCGCCAACCCCTGCTTCAGCAGGGAAATACTTACATTTGAGCTTGTAAACCATCTCCTACGCACACATGTGTGGCAACTGTAAGATTTTTTTGATGCAATATATATTGACATTGAAGGAATATATATACAAAAAAAGCTTCATTCAACTGGTATAGATTGAGATGTTTGACATGTTTGATTTGATATGTGAGGCACAATTCTTATTTAGTGGCCATAACTGATCAACTTAATAAAAATAAAAATAATCAGCATTTTGTTTGATTGTCAACTGATCATATGATCATAGTCCTCTTTTAGAGGTATGTTTATTAATGTTACAAAAATAAACCACTTTGCGTGTTCATACAAAAAAGTGGCTTCTTTTAGTTGATCTGGACTTCTAATGATTTTTTTTCTGATTCAACAAGTGAATAAATGTAAAATACAGGAAGCTCACAACAACTTTCATTTTTTAAGTGAAAAAAATGTTGTAGACTCCTGCTGTAGCCCATCTGGATTGAAAGGTGACCTTACCTTGGCAACTTGAAGATGGGTCCAAACAGCCTGGCCCCTTTGAATGGGGTTTTGCTCTGCACTTTCCGGAGGCTATTCATTTCAGAGAGCACACAGTGGCATTTACTGCACATGTATCTCCAAGTTTTAATCAACTTAATTTAGAAGAGAAGGTTGTGTGCAGAAGAAGAGGTAACAGTAGGCACTTGTACCTGAAAAAAAAAAAAAACGACACTGACTATTTATGTGCCCACTGTGGACTATGGCCGGCAGCTTATCCCGGCCAATACCCCCAAGCCACCAGGTGGAGCCTGCCCTGCGACGTAGAGATGCCCCGAATTCCAGCAGGGCATCATGGACCTTGGAGTTTCCCTTCACAGCCCTGCTGGATACCATGGGGGCCGCCAGGGGTTGCTGCAGGGAGGCCCAGGGATTGCTATTTGCCTTATAACCCGGAAGTACGTCTTAGTCACAGCGACAGAAGAAATGACGTACTTCCGGGATGAAGAAAAGGAGTTTTCACCTGACCCGGAAGTGTTAAGAATCACATGGACTGAGAGATCAGAAGCACTTTGGGGTCAAGGACTTTAAAAGGACAATGGGAAACCCCAGCAGTTTGTGCCGAGTTGGGAGGAAGGGTGACTGAGCTGCTGGGAGTGGAGGATTGGTTATTGTGATTTAATTATTGATAAATTATTGGAGTATTGTGTAGTGGAGGTGTCTTTGTGCACATTTATTACAATAAATTTAAATATTTGGATTATAACCTGGTGTCTGACGTATTGTCTGAGGGTTCAACGAGGCGCTATAGAGCGCTTTATGTCACAGCACATACAAGAAAAATAGCTTTACAAGAAGCATAATAAGGAAAAGAAGTAATACTTGAAACAAAACTGTGACCTGTATCACAAATGAAAACAGTGTAACTTGTGTAATACATGTACCCAAAAACCAAAAGAAGAATGTACTCTATAATATCAATTCTACTAATCAATTACTGCTGTTAATTGCCTTTCTACTACAAATGAGATATAAATATACAACCTCCAGTGTTAGCAGATGCCAGTATTTTAAAGCACCAACATGGGGTGCTGCCTGCCTGGATAGTATTGTGTAATGATCAGGATAGAATTGAGGGTGTAGAGGTGATTGAACTACTAGGGTCAAGTAACCATAATATAATACAATTCTCTGTGTTTTGTAAGAATAGAGATACAAAAACTAAAACTGTTAAGTTTAAACTTGGTAAGGCAAATTTTGAGCAGATGTAGCAAAGTCTAAAGAGGGTAGACTGGGATAAGCTTTTAAGTATGATGACAGTCAAGGAACAGTGGAACAGGTTTAAAAATGTTTTACATGTAATACAGGACAGATACATACCTAAATTTGGAATTAATAGGAAATTTAAAAAAACTCCACGGTGGGTTAATAAAGAGTTATAAAGGAAGCTGTAAAGGAAAAAACAGCTGTATAAGGCGTATGAGACTAATAACTCCAAAGTGAATCGTAGGGCGTATGAGAACATGAGGGCAACCATTAAGAAGGATATTAGGGAGGCTAAAAGGCAGCTGGAGAGGAATACAGCAGATAAGGCGAAAGATGACTCAAAGAGATTATTTCAGTATTTTATTAGTAAAAGAACAGTCAAGGAGAAGGTGAAGTGCATCAGGAATAGCAAAGAGGAATTAAACGATACAGACAGTGAAATAGCAGACACTTTAAAGTTGTATTTTTCTGAGAACATCACAAGTGAGGAGGTGGACAACCTCCCAGTGGTAAATGTGACTACTAAGGAAGTTATGAGTGATTTAGAAATTAAAGGGAGAAGTACTGCTCAGATTAAATTGGCTGGAATCAAACAAACCACCTGTAGCATATGAGATTTACTCTCAAGTTCTTTTAGGAGGCTAGCGAGTACATATATAAACCCTTAACACATATTTTTAGGATGTCACTGCGTACTGGGGAGATTTTTAAGTACAGGAAAATGGCAAATATATTATCCTGTTATATAAAAAGGGTGACTGGGCAAATCCAAGCAACTATAGGCCAGTAAGCTTAACGTGTATCACAGGAATATTAATGGAAGGAATTATTAAGCATAAGATTGAGCAGCACATGGCAAGTACAGGGGTTTTTCTGAATAGTTGACATGGGTTCAGAAGACAGAGGTCATGTTTTACTAACTTGCTGGAATTCTATGAGGAAGCAACAAAAGTATATGTGGAGGATATGATATTATTTATCTTGACTTTCAGAAAGCATTTGATAAGGTGCCACATGAGAGGTTGGGTATCAAACTAAAAGAAACGAGAGTTAAGGGTGATGTTTGTAGATGAGAGCAGAACTGGAAGTGTAAGGGACCTTATCAGAATTGGTTGATGTTAAAGGTGGTGTTCCACAGGGGTCAGTGCTAGGGTTGCTGCTATATTTTATATATATATATATATATATATATATATATATATATATATATATATATATATATAAATGATTTGGATAGGAATGTAAGTAACAAGCTGGTTAAGTTTGCAGATGATACCAAGATATGTGGATTGACAGATAATTTGCAATCCATTTAATCATTACAGAAGGACTTGGACGGCATACAGGCTTCGGCAGATTTGTGGCAGATAAAATTTAATGTCATTAATGTCAGCATCTTTCACTACAATAATTAACATCTCTGTTTTATCTGTGTTTAAAGAAAAGTAATTCTCGTTCATCCACTCCTTTAATTTACTAACACATCTAATTAAGGACAACATCTGAAAAATGTCATTTGGTCTAACAAATAGGTATAACTCATGCATACGAGTGAATATTAATGTTATGTTTTCTATTGCTAGATCCTAGTGGAAGCATGTAAAGTGAAAACAGTAAAGGTCCCAGTACTGAGGCCTGCGGGACACCATATGTCACTTCTTTGTATAATGATGGAGTACTGTCAGCACATTTCTGTACGTACTGGAATCGATATGATAAATAAGAACTAAACCAGGCAAGGAAATTGCCTGTCAGCTCAATGTAGTTTTCCAGCCTGTATGGTAAAATAAAATGGTCATTGGTGTTAAATGCTGTGCTTAAGTCTAACAACATAATTACATTGGAAGAGGATATCAGAATATAGTTTACAACACGCATTAGTGCCGTTTCTGCACTATGGCCAGTGTGGAAGCCAGACTGGAATTTCTCAAATAAATTGTGATGTGTAAGGTGTAACTGAGGCCTTTTGGTGAGTGCTTTTTCAAGTATTTTAGACAGAAAGGGTAAATTTGAAATGAGTTTATAATTATTAAGTATATGTGGGTTTAGGTCTGACTTTTTAAGTAATGGTTTGATGACTGACACTTTTAGTGCATGACACTGACACTGTGCCATGCAATAATGAACTATTGTTAATACTAAGGATAGGTACTGCGAGAACATCCATTGCACTTTTCACTCCAGGGAACAAGTAGAGTAGGTTTCATTTTAGAAATAAAAGTTAAGACTTCCAGTTCTGTTACAGGAATACAATTTCTAAAGTGTTGAATGCAAGGCAAGACAGGGTTTGCCAAGCTAGTATGACGTATGCACTGTGATGCTGAGATCTTATATTTTTAATTTTCTCATTAAATAAGTCTATAAAGTCTGTTCTGCTAATGTCTGTGGCTATTTTGCACTGTAGATGTGAATTTGTTTATTTAGCCACTGTTCTAAATAGTATACGAGGATTATCATTGTTGTTATCTATTATTTTAGAATAGTAGTCTGAGTAGGCTTTAAAGAGAGCTTTTTATATTTTTTAACACTCTCTGTCTATCCAATTTGCAAGACCTGCAGCTTTATTGTTCCTCATCTAAGTTCCAGTTTTCGACACTCTAATCTAAGACCCCAAGTGCTCTCATTAAACCAGGGAGAGTTTCTATGTGCTTTGATCACTTTACTTTTAAAGAAAGCCACTGTGTCCAGAGCATCTCTCAAAGTCATATTATAATTTGATGTTAGCTGATCTAAATTGTTTTCCACGCTTGACATATTCAAAATATCTATAAATTTTGAAGCAGAAAACCTTCTCCAAACCTTCTTTATAGTGAAGTGAAAGAGTAATAATGAATTATAGGAAGGGGTTAGTTGCAGTCAATGTAGCTAAATATGTTAAATTTAAGAGGGCAATTACTTTTCACGCAGTGCCATTTGGTGTTGAATAACTTTGTTCATTCAATAAATTACATAATTTTAAAAATTATTCCACTTATTCACTCAGGTGCTGTTTATCTAATTGTGTATTACGAGTCAATAACGTGGAAAAATGGAAAATCAGGGAGGAGTAAATAATATTTATAGCCCCTTAAAAAGTATTTCTAAATGTTTATTTTGATATTGTACTTATCAATAGATGTATTTGATTTGTTTTTTAATAAATACATGGAAATATATAACTGTATTATGTTCGAACTGAATGTCTTATGTCAACTCTTGAATTTATTGATTCTTACATTTAGTGTCTAATGTCATGTTCTGTTATATATAACTCTTTTGGATTTGATCTAAGTTTGGAGATACTGTTTTGTATACAGAGTATCATTTCAGTATGATTATCCTTACATGTACAAACTACATTTTATGAACAAGGGCCCTTTTTTTGCAAAGCAAAACAACTTGTTCTAGAAAAGGACATTCAGCCCATTTTAACAGCAATAATCAAATTTTCCTTTGTAAAAGCCTAAAAAACAGAATTGGTACAGGGATGGATATTCAACTATTGTACACTAATAATTTAAACATTTCTTCACTTGAGACTGAAATTAAATACTAAAATGTACATAAACAATCTTCTTCTTAGAACCTTTCATTAATATAGCCAGAATGCTTTCAGCAATCAGTGTACTGTGAAAATAATGCAAGCTCTTAGTAATGAAATAGGTGTAATGATGTTAAGTAGAGATAACAATATATTTAAAATTAAACTGTTTTCATTAACTGATGCTATTAGTTGAAAATTCCCTATGTGGGGCCATGATTAATGGAGCAATGTCAAACAGTCATTTTGTAACTTTTCTACAAGCTGTACTAATGTCAAATTTTTTTGTAATTTTTTAAAGTATGTTCAGTATAGCTGTTATTTTTATATTATATTAAAACAAATTCGAATAAATCATAGGGGTTTTCTAGTCTACAAAAAAGCACTACATTGGTCTTGTGTACAGCAGCCAGGAATCGGGCAAGACAATGCAAAAATCTGGGGTACCATCACAGTCACCCTGTTTACTTGTTAACTCAAAAGAAATGTGAAACCAATAACAGAAACAATCCTTACAATAAAGTAACACAGGCTTCTAAAGAACTTAAATGGTAGCAAAGTAAGTGTATTTGTATACATGTAATCTCTCGCTCAAGTGCCACTCTTCTCAATAGTCCTCTCAAGACAATGCCATCTTTCCAGGGTTCCACTTTTTATGTTCCCTGACCCAGAAGGGATGGAACATCTGTCTGACCTTACTGTCAGGCTTAGTTGCACTCACCAGGTGTGTTTTCTGGACTGTGGAAAAAGGAGAATAGATACATGAGTGAGAGTGCCCCCTCTTGTCTGGGAGTGGAACTGCTTACCTCAGCTGAGCTGACTGGGGAACCCTCTGCAGCACATGCATGACAGTCTTAGTAAGTTTAAAATGCACTTCTTAGATGCTTAGGTGAGTCCTTAGAAGTGAACAGCTTATTTGATGACAAAAAATATTTTTTGTCTGTATATGTAAATATATGCAGCATATGTGTATTCTACTGCTCCATGATATGACAAATATTGGGAATTGAATTATTTCTGAATTTATTAAAGAAGTCATCAAGTAGCCTGTCACATTTAAACTGTACTCTTTGGTGAAATGCCTTTGGGTATTTTAAAGACAGGAAAAAATCATCATGGGGTTAACTTTGGATTCCAGAGTTTGTCACTAGGAGTGCACTAGAATTTTTTAACATGTCACATTAGCCTGTCAAAATATTCCCATGGTTAATATATGGGCTTCTTATGGGTCTGTCATAACAGTCTCATAATTAAATAAGTGAAATGAAGGCCTCAAATGGTGCAAAGATCTTTCTGTGGAGTTCTTCCTCGTGGCATTTAATCCTCTTGACTCTTAAAACAAAAGTGAATGAGTATTAAATAGACTATTCAATGTGTTTAAAAAAGACTGTAGTTTTGCAGTTTATTTAATTGTGTTTTACTGTTTAAACTGTAGATCAGTTGTACTTATCCATAGGTGTTTCTCCTATACTGAATGTAAAAGCAAGTTACCTATTTTTTAATTTACAAACTATATAAAGTTGAAAGAGTTATTTGAAGTTAAAACAAAATAGAAAAATTGCATTGTTATCATTTGAGTACTGTATGGGTGTATAGAAGAGAAGGAATAGATAACAGTGGAATGATTCATTATTTGTTTTCTTTAAATAACTTTCTACTTTACTCTGTAAAACATCTTGTCATTGTGAACAAGTCCATAATAAAAAGTATGTTACAACGGTTAGATGATTCTCGATGAGTGAAGTCTCCTTTGTGGTTAGATAGTTTCAACTTATACGAAATGCTCTCAGCATCAACACATATATTTTCATTAGGTAAATAAGGAAGCTTTTTGCAGAATATACTGGGATATGATTCCAGAGAGCATTAGTACTTTCATCGGAAAATAATTAAATGCTACAATGACAGATCAGCTCATATTTGTACAACCCCATGTGTTAAATAACCCCAAATTAGACTGAAAAAGAATGTAAATAAGGGATAGTAGAAACAACATAGTCAAAGTATCACACTAATTTTGCAACCAAAATTCTACCTGATCTTTCAACAATCCCTAAACATTAATAGTAAATCATAGTGCAAACAAACCTGAAGTTCAAAATGCCAGAACGTAACAAAACAAAAATGACTGTTTGTAAGGGTCTTTGTATCACAGATAATGTGACAGCCTAAATACCATCATCCGTATCATCCGTAACGCATTCCCAGAGAATCATGGGATACATTGCAATAGCGATGGAACATGCTGAGGTTCAAAAATGCCAATGTCCAAAAATAAACAAAATAGTATTTCATAATAACAAGAAAAATTACAAGTTTTAAATAGAGAGGTATTAAAAATAAACTGACATCAAATTTGGATTCTCCAAGGTTAAAAACCCCAAAATGAAAGTAAACTTTAGCCACAAAAAAATGAAATAAAAATAAATAAAAGTTACTTGTCATGACATTGTGAGTCTCATAATATTCATTAAGAAATCGCCATAGTACAGATATTTGGTATTGTTTTATAAATGAGCACCACCACATTGTTTACCACTGCTAGGTACTCTTGCCAGACATGTGACATTGTGCTATGCCTATAAAACATGGAGGCATACATGGTTTAGCCACATACAAGACATGATACTGCTGCTGACTTTTTGAGAGCATGTGAATCCAGTATGAAGCATTAAATAATTATCAAGAAAATTTTTTATTTGAATTTCACCATCCATATAGCCACTTTCCAAATCCACTTATCCAGCTGCAGGGAGCCAGTGGTTAAACTGGCAACACTGGTAGCCAGACCATCACAGAGTATGCTTACATACACCCACACTCGCTCATAGTGAATACGTTTTTGGGTGACAACACACACCCCGGTGTACCTGAAGCAATGGAGGAAAACTCATGTGCACACAGTTAAAACATGCCACTGAATTCAAACAGAAGACCGTGGATCTGTGAGCAGCAGCACTTAATATTAGGCTACTTAGGTGAATGTTAGTCTGATCCCCTTCCATCTCCTAACTCTGTGGTCTCAAACTCCAGTCCTGGAGGGCCATAGTGGCTGCAGGTTTTCATTGTAACCCTATTCTTAATTTGTGACCTGTTTTACTGCTAATAAAATGAATCCAAAAGAAGTTAAATTGACTTGTTTTTTTTTAAGATTTGTTCCACTGAATTTCTTCATCATTCCTCTGAATTGCTTCTTTCCTTAAATGGCACCCACACAGAAATGAAACATGAAGTGAGTGAGCCAACAGAAGACCAATTAAGTCAAGGCTTCATTCTGCAACTAATTTCATTCCAGCCAGTTGCTTAATTAGGTGCTGATTCTTGTTGTTAATTTAATTCCATGGCTTGTTGCTGCTCCCATTGTGGAATGGTATACATTTCCAAAAATGTTGATTTTCTGTTTTCCAAGAGCACTGTTGAAATGTTTTGTGGACCTGAGCAGATCAGCATTCCTGAGTCCTTCATTTTTCTTTATTTTCAGATACTGTATGATGGACACAGTTTGCTGGCCATGTTTTGGCTCATTTTTATATCTCATTATTGTTTGACTGTTAATTAAGGAAAAAGAAACAATGAACGGTCTGTGTTTTCAAGAACAAGTCAATTAAAATTAATTCAAAAGAAGTTAATTAGCAGCAAAAACAGGTCACTAATTGCGAAAAGGGTTAGAATGAAAACCTGCAGCCACTGTGGCCCTCCAGGACCGGAGTTTGAGACCACCATCCCAACTGAAGCTGAGCTGTCAGTGAGGAGCTATCACCTGTTGTTACCCACGATGACTTCCTTGTATGATACTTAGATAGGTTCTGCTTTTTAAAGTTATTCCTGTTATTAAAAGGACACACACAGATCAAAGTGGCAGCTTAAACTCTTCAAAATGTCACTGTTCTCCTTTTACAAGCAAAGATTGTTGTAAGTCTGGGTACAGCAAATCAGCATGTCTGCTTTGAAGCATATTTGAGACAGATTGGGGGAAACGAGCAGCACAACGTCTACCCCCAAATTTACATCTCTGCCTCCAAAAAAGAAGTGCTACTGCTTAATCTTCAAACTGTAACCATGAAAAGTGTAGCAACAATTTTAGAAGACCACTCAATTTCAATTAAATGCCTTCCTGGAATTTTTCCTGTTTCTCGCTACTAATACACTCACTTCCCCTTTTTTTAGTGATGTCATTTCTGTTTCGATTTTCTTTTTCTTTGCATTTTTTTGTTTGATGTTTTTTATTTGCTTTATTATGTTTTCTTTAGTTTGTATTTTCATTTTTTTGCTATTCCTTTTTTGTGTGCACTTTCATATCTTTTTTTAGTTTGTATTTTCATTTTTTTATTTGAACTTTCATTGTTTTTGTGTGATTTTTTTTTTGTATTTTAACCTGCAAGATCACTGTATCTTCTATTTTACTATTCCCTGACAAACAAAGTCGACCATTGTATGCAGCAAAATATGATTGTTTTCTTTATTTCAAAAATGTTATATTTTAATCGGTAACACTTTACATTAAGTGTCCATAATTACACTGTAACTTCTATGTAATTACCTGTATAAGTACAGTGTAACTACAAGTTATTACTCCGTACTTACTGTGTAATACAAAGTAACGCTATAGTTAAGTACTCAGTTCTCACTGTTATTCCACAGTTTATATAATTACAATGTAACAATTTATCACTGATCCAAAAACAAGTGTACTTACATAGTTACATTGTATCTATACTTTCAAATGTAATAAACACATCAGGGTATGTAACTACAACTATGTAACAGATGTTCCATGGTCTGGGCAATTGTAATGGAGAATTGCAGTGATAACTGCATAGGTTTTTGATGATAATTCAAGATCTTTTTTAAATGGTGAAAACACCTTTGCAAAATGGTTAACGCTTTTGCCTCACGGATCTATTATCCTGAGATGGAATTCTGTCTGGAGATATGTGTGTAAAATTGTTACGTTCTACCCATGTCTCCCTATGTCTTCTTCATGGGTTTTACTGCCACATCCCATGGGCATGTATGTTGGGTTATGTGGCCATATGTGTGAGAGCGTGAGTACTGGTATGTTTGTCAGTGGGCCCTGCAATGGGATGGCTCCCCATCCTGGGCTGTATCCTGCCTTGTGCCCGGTGATGCTTGGAATGGCTCTGCGACCCTGTGTACCTTGATTGAATGATGCAAGTTTGTCAATATTATGTTAGGGATGGGTATAATAATACAATTCAATTCTCCATTACAACTGCCTAGACCATGGAACATCTGTTACATTGTTATAGTTACATACCCTGATGTTTTTATTACATTAGTACAGATACAATGTAACTATGTAAGTACACTTGTTTTTGGATCAGTGATAAATTGTTACATTTTAATTATATAAACTGTGGAATAACAGTGACAACTGAGTAATTAACTATAGCATTACTTTGTATTGCACAGTAAGTACGGAGTAATAACTCGTAGTTACACTGTACTTATACAGGTAATTACAAAGTAGTTCCAGTATAATTATGGACACTTAATGTAACGTGTTACCTTTTAATTTCTGCATAACAAAAGGCATTTATGCTGTACCTTTCAAACCTCAGTAACAGGCTCAAAAATGCTTTTCAGTTGTCTCCATAGTGATCCCCAGGTAATGATTATTTTAAACAGAATAATATTTATATCTTCATAGCTTTTTTGATCATTGCTAGACTTTATTCTTACAGGTTTTTTCATTGCTTGATCTGCATATCACCATTCCAATGGATTATCAGTGCAATAAATCCATCCTCACTGCCTCTTGAAGCCTTTTTGCATAAGACTAGCTCAGAGCTACAATAAGTGCTGCCCAGTACTGAATATGATTAGCAAATTTTAATGTTTTAATGTCAAATAATAATCAAGAAATTTTGGCTGTTATTTATATATTAATCTAATTGCCTTAGGCATATAATTTGACTTTTCTAGACATCACATTAACCTGTTTTACTTTACTTAGCATTTTTATTGAAAGCCCCCAAGAAAAAAATATACCCATTAGTTGTTCCAGATTTACACAGCTCTTCCCTCAATTGAGCAGGAGTATCATCTCTTGGGGAACAGAATTAATGATACTCTGTTTGATTCAAGATATTGAAACAACATAATTACATTTTAACTCTACTCATCAAGACAGCTAATAATCTGAAACTAGAATGCACTATCGATTTAATGTAAAAAGTATATATTCAAACAATTTAAACATTTTTAAATGATTTTTTTTTCTGTTTTTAAAGTATACTTTTGGTTTCAAATCTAAATTATTCTTTTGAATAATTAAGAAATAACAGATCTTTCTTTTAGCAAAAACAAATCAATAGATGCAAAGAGAACATCTACATTTTAACTATTTACTGTAGGAAGCAAAATCCAACATAAACTGGAAGAAGATAAAGATTTTAAAGATATAATATACTATAAAATCAGTTTTAGCAAAGGAATTATTGCCTGTTCAATACAGGAAGAATTTTAAAGTGCAAATTCTTTTCTGTTCGATAATGACACAATGGTTACAACCAGTGGCATTACCAGGACGTAATCCAGGGCTGGGTATTTGGATAAGTAGGGATGGCAAAATAAATACCTAAAACTTTATATTTATTGATTTTTCTTTGGGTGGACAAACAATCCTTTTGGGGGGCATACACCCCAAAATCAAAGCTATGTCCCTCGCTAAAACAGTAGAGTTACAGTATGGATTACAAGACAAGTTTTACAGCTTATATGTTCATTTCTTTCCTTCTTTATTCTAGAAATCTGCCAGTTGATTGGTGACTCTAAATCACTCATTGTGAATGTGTGTGGATATGCGAGTGACTGTGTCTTGCAAAAGATCTTTGCCCAATATTCTGTCTGCCTGTGACCTTGCTTTAGAATAAGTACATTTTTTAATGGCTAAATACTATCATCAGAATTTGAAACAGACACCCCCACTGAAATCTCCTGATTTAAGCAATAAAATACAGGCAGGAGAAAGCGTCAATCATTATTCTTTATCTAAAT
The DNA here is from genome assembly GCF_900747795.2 of Erpetoichthys calabaricus. Lineage (NCBI taxonomy): Eukaryota > Metazoa > Chordata > Cladistia > Polypteriformes > Polypteridae > Erpetoichthys > Erpetoichthys calabaricus. The sequence continues at coordinate 75,826,556 of NC_041398.2, read as the reverse complement.
CTTGCAAGAGGTAACAAGTGCATTACATGCTAGCCACATGTTACAAAGAAAAAAGTGTCTTCTGCGCTCTATGTATACAATTCCTTGATTACGTCACTACTCAAAAAAGGAATTCATTACATAATCAGAAAACTTTTAACATGATTGGTTACACCTAGTTGCTAATGGAACATGGCAGATGTTGATACCTTAAATGACCACAATTTGATTGATAGTCCTGTTTGCTTTTTTTTTTTTGCATTTTAAATGTATTATTTTTATTCTTGTTTTACAAGATGTGTGAGTTTCTCCACGTACATCCTGTTTTTAAAAGAAAGGGGAAGAAGATCTATTTTTTTTATGATTTAGCAGGGTTCAAAAATAGGAAACTTAGTACTAAGCAGAAATACAGAAAAATGATTATGCCATAAAATGTAACATTTTCTCTTAAGGTGCTATATAAAATAGCAAGAAATGCATTTATCATAGTGAATAATAAAATAACAGCATCAGCTTTTAAGCATAAGCTCAGAAGGATATGAGACTCAGACACATGCTAGGTGCACATTGGACCAGGATTCAAATTCAGCTCTTACAACATGTTGGTGCTGCCTTCCAGCTCCGGGTACCTGGGTTCAGTTGTGAGTCTGGTGATGGTGTGTTTAGACTTTACACCTTCCAGCTATGACTGTGGATTTTCCAGGTACTCTATTTTGCTTCCACCTCCAAAGACGTGCATTTTGTATTAATTGAAAAATCTATAATGGCCTACTATCAGTACTTCAGTATGATCTGAAGTACACTGGCTTTCCAACCAGGGTTGTCTTTCTCTTTCCCCCCAACTTTGCTGATATTAAGTCTCCTCTTAAATCCCTAATGTACAAAGTAAACTCAGGTAATAAATGAAAAGATGAGCATTAAAAATACTTATTGTATCAGGTTTTCTCTTTCTACTCTCAGTTCATCCTGTTTAGTAAGGATAAGTTGAGAATAATTTAGGATGATCACATGCTGATACAAAATGTCATAATGGGTTTTGGATATAGCTAAATTATTTCTTAACTGAAATAATGATAGCGATTTTACAAAAAAGAAATTTTTAGGAAAAAATCAAGTATTCTATGGAAGGGAAAAGAAAAGAATGGTTACGTTTATGATATGAGAGCAACAAAACATTGGCACTATTGAAAAATAACAAATGAAGTATACTGCGGTGGGCTGGCGCCCTGCCCAGGGATTTGTTCCTGCCTGCCCAGCCTGTATTGGCTGTGTAGAAGAAGAATGTTCTCCTCAGCACCGTGTATTTTGTGTGTTTAGTAAATTAGAATTTTTATAATAACTATTTTGTAACTTGCCAGTGAGAGACGCTTTGGCTTATGAACTTACAAAAATATGTTATTCCAGGGTTCAGGAGAAATAGTGTCCACATGAATAAAATCTAAGCTGTTTCTTGTTTTCCCTTTCTCAGAGTGAATGTTTCTGGGACAAGGTCACAAGGCTGCAGAAAGTACATGTAGTTTATGCAAAGGCGTCCTGTGCTCAGCTTTGAAAACACAGATAATGCTTAGCTCAACAGACATATTGTTTAACTTTACTGTTTTGATAAGGATGTTCTTTCTGTCTTATTAATCATGAGATGCTGAAGTATAAAAAACCCCTCCTGGCTTTTGATCAGGGTTCAATTGAGCTTTGCGGCAACAAGTTATGCTCTTTTGAATCTCTACTTACTGTGACTCCGCATGAAATAAATAAAGTGAATTGAGACAATATTATCTGCCTGCTTTTCAGTGTGCCTTTTTCGTCCACAGCTGGGATTGGCTCCAGCAGACCCCCGTGACCCTGTGTTACGATATAACAGGTTGGACAATTAACGTATGGATGGAAATGAAGTATAAACTATAAGGCAGATTTAATCAGAGACCATGCTGCATTTAAAACAAAAATGTATAAACAATTTATAAATGAAATGTAAATAAAGTTTAAATCTGTTTTTCAGTTTTATACACTTGAAAAAATGATAGTCCAAAACAACCTGTTGGGACGAGTTCCTCCAAACACACACACATGTACTCACACATCCCAACTGGTCAGACAACCAAACCTGCCTGTATTTAAAATGTAGGAGGCAGCTGGAGTACCCACAGGAAACCAACACAAAATTCTATAAATGCCAATGCAGTGGTGATACCAACTTTTCTTGAACGGCTATTGCAACAATTTGTACAGGTGTGAGGTATGTGAGAGATAAGCTGTGATTTTATTAGTCAGTGTTAACTTCCATCTATTCATTTTTAAACGCACTTAATCTAATTATAGTGTCTCTATTAGGACCCATCCCTTTAAAGAGCATCAACAAATGTTTAGCTTAAACACAATATTAAAAAGTGCCACTATCGTCTCCTGGTAAATTTGGATGTTATAAGGGCAAGTTGGCAGAGGAAAAATCAGTATTTGTACAGTATCTTTACAAGCCATGTCTCCCATGTCATTTAATTTTTTTGTTATTACTTGGAAGGAGGCAGATGGAACATGAAGTCATTTTCTGAACCCAGTTTCTGCATTAAGAGGTCATCACATTGACATACTGTAAGTATATGCAGTACTTGTTGAACAACTGCTTCCCTTCATGGCTGAAATATAGCTATTCAAAAATGGGCTTTATCAGCAGAATAACAGTAAAATGGGAGACTAGAAAACTGTTGAAATGGTTCCAAACACTGAATTACAAATAGTACAGGGGCTTGCTTAGATAACAGGGTTTAATCCAATCAAACATTTATGGAATGGAAAGAAGCATTCAGAGTGAAGGTCTAAATTGCAACATCTGTGGTATACGGGCTAGCAATTCTGTGTCATATTTGCCATGCCTTAATTAGTCTATTCTTATTAGTCTGTGAAATGAAGTACCAACTTAACATTGTCAGGTTTTACACCTCTGTTTTCTTTGTTTCATTTTCCTAATTTACTCAGTCATGTAAGAGGAGTGGTCAAGCTAAATAGTTGGTATAAACAAAAATTGTGGGCACTTATGAAGTGATAATGGACAGTTTTCTTGTAAAAGGAAGCCTGAAGAAATGGTTAAAATTGTCAAGTGTTCTGAGTTACTTTGGAAAAGGACAATTTTGTTTGCTATTTTATTCATCATTTTGCAAATGTTTTAGGACATTTAAGCATGATCCTTTTGTGTTTACATATATTTAATTTTGGTCAAGAGTATATAATTTTTTGTGCTTGTTGGAAGCTAGCCTGAATAGGCAGGCACTCACTGTTTCTGGGTAGGGGCAAACACATAAAGGAAAGTGTTGCAGGCTTGGTCAACACTTATGCTCAAGTCTCCCAAATGGTATAAATGAACCCATGCAATAGAGTATCATGTTTGTACTTCTTAATGTGTTTTTTGTTTCTTTCTTACCAGCTCAAATGTGATACATAGAACTAATAGAGTGCCAATAGTTTATTTTGTGTGTTTCTTATTTTTGTACATTCATGCAAGTTACCAACTATTCATATGACTTGATCCATACCTGGATGAATGAATATTCACATGGGTTCACCATGTAAGAATGTACTGTAGCTCTTTATAAAAAGCTTACCCTAAAAATGTGTTCTTCGTTGCCAGTGATCGTCTATCAAGCTATGTAAAACTGTAATAGATTCCAGAATGTCATTGGCTGAATTAAAACAAAGTTAAATACATCTATGCATGGCTTTAGTAAATCAAGGCAAATGTTAATGCCCCTCTCTCTATTTGGATACTGCACAGTTAATGATTATTTGTCTCAGGTGCTCACTTGGTTAAATTCATCTAAAGGTTTTTATTTGAAGAATCTCTTAATATCTTCCAGAAAAATAAGGGATAAAAGACAATGGATTATTTCTTGCAATTTTTGGCATATTCAAAATACACATTCTGTTACATGGAATGCTTTTTAATTTTTTTTTCTTCTGTTGGTTTATGTGTTATTAGATATCTGTCAGTATATGACACTGTTTACAGTAACTGATATTAGGTAGAAGCAATTCGCAGTGAAGTTTGTTTTTCTGCACAAAACTATTACGATTCTGTTCATACTTGCAACTGAATTCTCTGATATTCACTTCTGCTCTAGAAACAATGTGCACTTTTGTATATTTCTGCAATTGTTATTGGCCATTTTAATGTATTTTATTTTCCCATTCACTTTGTATTTTGGTGTTATGAAATGACGTATCAAGAATTATGAATTGTTATATCATGAAAATTAGAAATCTACACATATATCATTATTTATCATTATATACAGTCTCACAGATGTGCGATTAGGAGGCAGCTAAAGGGCTTAAGTAACTGTAATACTACATCAGACCAGGGGGTGGCGGATGTGCTGACTGTCTCTCTCAGTCTCTTGCAGACCATTCCTGGGAAATCCCACCAGGTTCCAGTGCCACTGATGATGTCACTTCCGGTGCCACTGATGACGTCACTTCCAGTTCCAGTGCCACTGATGATGTCACTTCTGGTCCCGAAGATGTCACTTCCGGTTCCGGCATGGATGATATCATTTCCTTTACCTAGCCCTTAAAACCGCCATCTTACCTCCACTTAATCAGTTCTGTTTTGAACTCTGTCTTGTAAAGAGCTCACTTTTCAAACCTTTTGCAGCCAGGATCATATTACCTTTGTGACTGTTTGGAGTCAATTTGTTACAGTGGTGTAGTCAGTAGGATGGTGTATACTCTGAAGAAAATGGGACAGGACCTGAAAACTACCCAGGTGGGAAAGTACCAGGGCCGAGTTTCTGGGTGGGGAGTTAGTTTGGAGGTCAGGTGTAACTCAGAACAGACTTCACTCCCTATATATAAACCCGGGCTAATATATAACCACCGGGGGAGTATGGAAGAGACTTACAGATGTGGGCTGGTTCCTGGGGAGGAAATGAAGGGGGCTCATTATGTTCTCTCGGAGGAGAGAGCTGAGCCACCCATTGAAGTTAAGACCCCAGGGAAATTTGGGCTTTCCTCAGACTAGCAGGTGACAAACCTAATAAATTGGGAATTTAACACCAATCCCCATGGCAGTCCTCCCTACGCCACCTTATCCGATGATTCTGGGACGGGACTGGTCTGAAAATAAAGACGGTATACTTTTGACTACTCCTGAACGAAGCTTAGGCCTAGTTATAGACTGCAATGAACTGGCTCAAGCTTTCTCCACACCGTGTAATCAGCCAGCAGAGAGAGATACGGAAACCCAAGAAGGGGGCAGGGAGATTTCTGGGCCATTGCAGACGGATACATCATCAACCCGTGCCTCGACGAGCCGGGATGATTCTCCGCCCCTTGAGGTCAGACCGGACCCTCACTCCGAAATACAGTTTCAATTTAGAGAAACGCCGCTTTCTTTTAAAAGGGAGCGATGGAATGATGACTCCCTAAAGTTTGTGAAAAATGCAGTCATGCTTGTCAATGGCCAACACACTCATCAACCCATGCCACGGGGTCCTCACTTTGTGATTGAAAACAATCTATTATATTGTGTAGCGGAACATGAGGCGGGGATGAGAAAACTGTTAGCGCATGCTTATCTCCTGGGAGGCCATTTGGGCACTGAATAAATGCTAGAGCAAATTAAGCTCCGATTTTACTGGCCAGGAATTAATGAGGAGGTTCGCCGTTTTTGTGTCTCTTGTCCAGAGTGTCAATTAAGGCAAGTTCCTAGGAGGGACCGCGCTCCTCTCTTTCCCCTTCCCTTGGTTTATGTCCCTTTTGAAGGTATTGGGGTCGATATTGTAGGACCCCTGGAGCCCTCAGCCCGAGGATGTAAGTACATATTAGTCCTGGTGGATTATGCTACTCGGTATCCTGAGGCTGTTCCTTTGCGCTCTGCCACGTATAAGGCAATCATACGGGAATTGGTGGGGGTCTTCGCGCGTTCCGGCATCCCTAAAGAAGTCCTTATGGATCAAGGAACACCTTTCACCTCAGAGACGTTCACGGAGACTGCCAAATTATTTAAAATAAAGCACTTAAGGACCACGGTGTATCATCCTCAAACTGACGGTCTCGTCGAAAGGTTCAATTAGACTCTCAAACAAATGCTTCGCAAGGTGGTCAGAGGGAACAGGAGAAACTGGGATCAGCTCCTCCCCCTCGTCTCTTTGCATATTGGGAAGTCCCCCAAGCCTCTATGGGGTTTTCACTGTTTGAATTACTATATGGATGACAATCCAGGGGAATATTGGATATTGTAAAAGAAGGATGGGAAGGAGAAGCTCTTCCCTCTACCAATATATTAGAATATATCTCACAATTACACAATAGATTTGGAAAAATTCGACCAATCTTGAAAAGTCACATGGAGGAAGCGCAAGAAGCACAGGCCCGCTAATTTGACCGTGACACCACCCTCCGAGAATTCCAACCAGGGAATCGGGTCATGGTCTTGGTTCCAACCTCTCATTGCAAATTACTTGCCCACTGGAAAGGACCTTACAAATTAAGGAGAGAAAAGGACTCGTCGATTATTTGGTGAAACAGCCCAAGGATTTATCATATGAACTTTCTGAAGCTGTGGAAGGAAAGGGATCCGGATCCCTTCTCCGCTCAGTCCCACTCATTCTTTGCTTGATTTACCACCCTTAATGTTGGACTGGAGCTAAATTCCAGACAGAGATGGGAGCTGGAAACAGCTATCCTCTCCGTCCCAGAGGTTGTGAGTGAGAAACCCAAACAGACCTCTCTGGTTACGCATGACATTGTGACCGACCTGGGGTTATTATTCGAGAATGCCCCTATCAACTTCCCGAAGCAAAGAAAGTTGAAGTGGAAGTTGAAATCAAACGCATGCTGGACCTAGGTGTGATAGAGTAAAATTATAGTCCCTGGTCTAGTCCCATTGTATTGGTTAGTAAGCCTGACGGAAGGGGGAGGTTTTGCAATGATTTCATTCGGCTTAATCAAGTTTCCCAATTTGATGCTTATCCAATGCCTCGAGTGGACAACCTCCTCGAGAGGCTTGGGCAGGCAAAATTCTTGACCACACTTGACATCAAGAAGGGGTATTGGCAGATTCCTTTAACGGACTCCGCAAAGGTCAAGACCATGTTTAGTACTCCTAGCGGACACTGGCAGTATCGCGTCCTTCCATTCGGCTTACACGGGGCACCTGCAACTTTCCAGCGTTGGGTGGATAGAGTGCTCCGCCCCCATAATGTGTACAGTGCTACCTACCTGGATGATGTCATCATCTACTCCAGCACATGGAAAGAACACATACAGCAGGTCACTGCAGTGCTTTGGACGTTAGGAAAAGCTGCGCTTCGGATTAATCCAAAGAAATGTTTCTTTGGATTGACAGAAGCTAAATATTTGGGCTACCTGGTGGATCGGGGTACTGTAAAACCATAGTGTTCAAAACTAGAAGCCATAGTACATTGGCCCTGTCCGCAAACCAAGTGGCAAGTCCAAGCCTTTCTTGGATTGGCCGGGTATTACAGCCAGTTTGTACCCCGGTTTTCGGAGAGAGCGGCGCCCTTGACTAATTTAACAAGGAAGAGGGCCCCTAATAATGTGGTATGGGATGATATGACGGAGGCTGCATTTAGTGACTTAAAACAGGCCTTTACGTCAGCACCAGTTTTGAAAGCTCTTAATTTTTCTCTTCCTTTCATTCTCCAGACCGACGTTTCAGACACAGGCCTGGGTGCCGTGCTGAGCCAAAACGTCAATGGTGTTGAACACTCCATTATTTACCTGAGCTGGAAACTGCTGGATCAGGAGACCAGGTATGCGGCGGTGGAACAAGAGGCACTTGCAATTGAATGGGCGATTGTGAAGTTGAGGTACTATCTCTTGGGTCGGGAATTCACTTTTGTGACGGATCATACACACTTATAGTGGATGGCCCTATACAAGAAGTCGAATCCTCGGGTTACCAGGTGGTTTCTTGATCTTCAACCGTACAAGTATTTGCTTATTCATCATAAGGGCTCCCTCCATTCCAACGCCGATGCTCTTTCTCGTTCTCGCGACCTCTCGCTGCAGGATGCCCGACCCAACAGGTCTGGGCTGAGGGGGGAACCTTGTCACACACGTGCGATTAGAAGGGAGCTAAAGGACTTAATTAACTGTAATACTACGTCAGATCAGGGGGAGGCGGAGTGTGCTGACTGTCTCTCTCAGTCTCTTGCAGGGCATTCCTGGGAAATCCCATCAGGCTCCGGCGCCACTGATGATGTCACTTCCGGTGTCACTGATGACATCACTTCTGGTCCCCAAGACGTCACTTCCAGTTCCGGTGTGGATGATATCATTTCCTTTACCTAGCCCTTAAAACCGTCATCTTACCTCCACTTAATCAGTTCTGTTTTAGACTCTATCTTGTAAAGAACTCACTTTTCAAACCTTTTGCAGCCAGGATCATATTATACGGGTGGCTGCCCCAAACCTTTGTGACTGTTTGGTGTCAATTTGTTACAACAGACACACATTATTCTGATCATTATTTTGTATATGATGGATGGAGATGTAGTACTTAGTTTGATTAATTGAACCTGTATGAATAGCAATGGTCAAACCTGCACATTTCAGTAAAATCTTCAAAAGATAAATCTAGGGTTTCAAAAGATGATGAATTCTTTTTGGTACTGGTATGGAAATCTAGTGCCTAGAAAGGGGAAAACGTATGAAAAGATGAAGTGTTGTGATGGTTGCCAGGCAGAAAAGTATATAGCAATGATACACACCGTGTCATGCCAGTAGAAGAAAAGGGTATGCCTATAGAGTGGTATGCCCTACATTTGATCAGGTTGTCCTTTAAGGGCTGGTGACAAAGGCACCAAAAGAGGAAAAACAAAGTGGGATGACAGGAGATCAAATTACCATTTAATAGATGGGGCCTAGAAGGACTGCCTAAAAGGCAAGTCATCAGTCTTCAGCCTGCATTATGATGTATTACAGTCCCAGAATGGAAGAGTAGGAGATTGTGTGGCCCTGCTTACTCTGGAAACTGCCTAAGTGCCCTGGGGCATAATGTATAAAAACATGCTTACACTCTGAAACATGTGTAAAAAATTTCTTCATTCATTCATAAGTCAGGATTTATGAAACATGAACTTGGTGCAAAAGCTAAAAAACTTCAACCATTTCAAGGACATGTTACACAGTTACCTGACATGTTCTTTTAATACAACAGTCTTCAGTGCTGGCAATAATGCTATTGCATATGCTTAATGTTAATGGTTTTAGTGTGTAGCCTATATATTTTGTCAATAAAAAAAAGTGTGTCGTCTGTTGTCCAACATAACAGGTAATGTCAGTGGTAGCTCTTTTGGAGGATATTGCTAATGGAAAGGTATAAGGTCTAATAATTATTTTTTAGCTAATAATGATAACTAGCATATAAGCAGATTTATACTTCCTAGAGCCATCCTCTTGGAGCTGTGTGCTGAACTGAAGCCTACATTACAGAGATCATCATACAGAAATAATGAAACCCCTGCTTTGTTAAAGGTTTTATCAACTATAGGGTATTTGGTGACGGGAGCTATTCTGAGTGAACTGGCTGACTGGTCAGGAATCTTGCAGTCATTCATGAGCCTTGTCATGCCATCTGTATGGCATCTGTATGATAATTAAAAAGCTACATTAGTAGCATCAATAGGCATTAAAACACCACAAAGTCAACATCCTTAAGACAATCTAAACAGGTACACAAAATAATAAAACATGCTCACAGCTTTGAGGAAATCAGTGTACACAACATGGGCACACATACAATTTGAAAATTCTTCGCATTTGAAAGAAAATTGATTTACAAAAAATAAGGCTGTCAGTTTCTCAAAATGTCATAAGTGTTGTTAATGTGACCAAGCTTATAGGTCTGCATTTATAGTTAGTAAGTATCACCCACAACCACTTAACCACAGCACAGTGACATCACATGTTAACTGCATTTACACCGTAATGTCTTGCCATTGTGGCTGTAGCTCTGATACTTTCATAGTAGTATTTTCAAGGATAGTAAAACAATATAATAAAAACAACAAATTTTATTTGTAAGCACATTTCTTGACACTTGTAATAGAAAGAGAGGACAACAATAAAGAATTGGGGCACCACCCCATACAGTATAATTGGATTCAGCAAAATCAACAAAAGTCTTGAAATTATTGCAGTGTTATCTCTGTAGACATGAGGTCAATACAGAACCGTCCTAAGATGGTGGAGCCTCCAGTTTTGGATCCAGGTGGATGAACCCTAGAAGTGATGTCAGTGGTGTTCTATCCATCAATTAACAGGTGTGCAGAGGGAGGAAGAGAGAAAGACATTAGGACAGAGCTCCAACCCCTGGATCAGTTGTAGAATTGCAATCATTAGAGCCCTTCAGCTGTTCCCTATGCACACGCGCATGACAGGAACCCCCAACCCAAGCTCAGCCCATACCCAGACCGTGAGGTCATGAACCCGAGAAAGTGTTGGCGTTGACATGGAGAGAACCACAATTATGTAGGACTTTGAACTGAATGTCCAAAAAACATCTGGTGACTTATGGATTTGACTCTTTGTGAAGTTTCATCCACTGTAAGGGTGCATGGTTAGTCACAATAGTGAACTCACTGCCCTGTGGGTAGTACCTCAGTTGGTTAATAGCCCACTTTATCACCAGGGCTGCTGTTTCTACCACTGTATACCTGGTCTCTTGGTCTGGTAGCTTCCAGCTCATGAACATAAAGAGTTGTTCAATACCTTCAACACTTTGGCTCAACAAGACACCAAAACCTGTTTCTGAAGTATAGGCCTGTAAAATAAAAGTCAGGGAAAAGCCAGGAGTTATCAGTAAAGGTGCTGATGTAAGGGTCTGTTTTATGTCACAGAATGCAGCGTCAGTTTTAGCATCCCATACCACCATTTTAAGTAACTGCTTCTTTAATAAATCTGTCATAGTCGCCGCCCTTTGGGAGAAAGGGCAAACAAATTGGTGGTAGTACCCTGCCAAACTCAGGAAGACTTGGACCCACTGCTAGGTCTTCGGATGGAGCTATTTCATGATGGTACAAACTTTCACACATTGTGGTTGCATCATACATCAGCCCAAAGAGTAGCCTAAATATTTGGCCTCTGGCAACCCAAAGAAACGTTTATTCGGGTTGATCCGGAGACCAGCATTGCTTAGTGCCAGTAGCACCGTTCGTACCCTCCATTCATGTTCCTGCCAGGCAGTATAGGTATTGTGGGGGCATAGCTCTCTATCCACCAGACGTTGGAAAGTCGCTGGTGCTCTGTGCAATCCAAAAGGAAGGACACGATACTGCCAATGGCTTCTATGGGTGTTAAATGCAGTCTTCTTCTTTGCGGATTCCATTACAGAAATTTTCCAATACCCTTTCATCATGTCAAGAGTGGTCAGTTACTGAGCTTTCCCGAATCATTTAACGTGCTCATCCACTTGCGGCATTGGGTAAGCATTGAATTGGGAGACATTATTAAGTAGGCTTCATGATACAATAAATCACTGTTAAGCACAAATTACAGACCCAGTGACATTGGATTTGATGTGTGTTGTCCATGTATCGGAACAACTGCATTCTTTGCAAACTTTAAGGAATCATCATTCCATTGTTCTCTTTTGAAATAGGCTGGTGAAAATGTAAGTCTGAAAGTGGGTCTGGAGCGACGGTCTGTGATGACTCTGCATCTGTCACTATGGCGATGTCAGGGCAAGCCAGTGCCCGATCCATCATAAGGTCCAGTTTTTTATATGGGGTGGTTTGTTCTACTCCGCATTTACTTTGTGATCAGTCGTGGCCCAGTATCACAGGATAAGGTGGGCTGAGTAAGACAGCCACTCTGAGCTTTTTAGTGGCCCCTTGGTAGGTGATTAGACATAAGGCGGACCGGTACCATTAAATTGTGACAAGGTGTGTAGCATTGTGTCTGTTAATCAATGTTAACAAATCAAAATTAAAACCAATGTGATTCACTTTGTATTAGAATAAAATATGAAAACTTTCAACAGGGTGAATACTTTTTATTGGCACTATATCTCAAGAAAGTTTTACTGCCTTCTCTAGAATAACAAACAAAAACATGGAAAAAAATCACATTTTAGAATTAAGATATATATTAATAATCTGCCAAATAGGCATAATTGCATACAGGAAAAAAAAACAACTACATTTAGCAAAAACACCTTATAAATTAATAGTGCAACAAAACAAAATCTCCCCAATGGTGAAGTCATCCAAATTACCCCCAGCTGACGTGACCTTTTTACTCGGTACTGGTCACTGCATTTCACAAAGGTCAGAAATAACATACAGCATTTCTAATTTTGATGAAAAGCTCATTTTCGTAAAGTCGATAACTATTGTGAAAATGCCAGCTTAAATAGCCTTAAAGTAGATCACGGTATTCAGAAACTGTGAGAACCTAAAATTGCAATTTAATAAAGGTAAAATGAATTATAAAATACTATAGAGCAATCAGTCATTATCCTAAACTGGATCTGGTGGGCATTTGTTCTTTATTTGTCAGATTAAATTAAGAATGGTCTGTTCAGTTTCTGTTTTATATAATTGTAATTCTGTTTGACACCAACAAAAAAGTTTTAAAAGATTTTTAATTTTTTTCTTAAGTTAATCCAGTCAATGTTTTAAATGGCCAAATGTATTTGTGTATTGAAATCTCAGTGTAATGTGTTCCCAGGCTATTTTCTTCCTATAAACCTTTGTAAATGAAATATTCCAACTCATGAAGATTTCCGAGTACAACTTTCAGATAAATAGATAAAGTGCCAAAATAATAGGGGTAGCATAATGGTGCTGTAACTGGGACTGATTGAATGTAGTGTTGGTTCTACCTGTAAAAAGATACAGAAAGGTGAGGCTTCCATTAATGAAGATCATAGTCAAAGAAGACTGTGGATGCATTAGCACACCGCTAAGGATGATTGGAACACTACATAGTACAGGCAATAATCAAAATGTTGTTCAAACTGCTAAAGACTATTTGCAGTGCTATTGCTCTGTTCAAATGACTGTGGATGATGTTAGAGAGAAGAGCAGAATAAAATCAGGTTTTTGACTTTTTTTGAGTCAATTTTGTTGGAGCTGTGGAGAAAACAGACAGACACTTGACTTTGATAGTTTCTTCTGACATCCCCTTCTGTGCACCCTTCACCTCAACAGCCAACAAAACATACCCTTGACATTGCCTTGTGTGCAGTGCTGGTGGAGTAGGTGTCTGCCAACCTTGTGCTCTAAACTAAACAAAAGGATTACAAAAGGGGATAAATGGATGGTCCCAAATAATACAGGTGAGGGACTAAAGAGTAGCACAATATTTAGTGCTCCAGTCACACAGCTTCACGGACCTCATTTTATCTCCCAGCTCACTTGCAGTCTTTCCCCTTTGAAGATAGTTTTTCTCTGAATGCTTTGATTTCCTCTCACATCCTGATGATATGTATTAAGCAATGCCTATAAACATCCAATCACCTCAAATCATTCATCGAATCCTTTTGAGGGTTCCACCACCTCTTGTGTCTGAAATGGCAAACGTGAGTTCAAAAATGGATGGATGAATTGATTTACCACATGAGACCTAAAATATAGCAGTGATTACTGGAATGCAAAATATTTACACTCATATAAAGCAACATACCAAACAGAAAAGTTGTACACCAGTCAGCATTTCACTTTGTGAGTTGTGCCAAATGAAAAAGTTTCCAAGCATCTTTTGAGTCTACCTTGGAAAGCAAAGATCAAAAGAAAGCCTTAAAATAACTTGTGTTACCAGTATTACAATGATTTTTTTTTCCATTCATGTTTTAATGAAAAGTTTTTAAGCCTTTGCTAGCATTGACCATCTGCATTCTGGAACAGTGATTCAGTATCCAAACACAATGATAAAAGACTAAAGTGAAGACAGAGATGACCCAAATTGCATTAGCGGTCACCAACCTGCTTTGAAATACAGTAAACAGCAAATTAAGCAGAGTAAAACACCATTGTTAACTTTACATTAAAAAGGTAGGTATTTTATGGTATAATACAAACAAGAAGATACAACCTGTCTCTTTCATAAATCTCTGTGTTGTGGTTCATTAAAAGCTGCCCTTCACTTTCTAAAAATCAATACCCTTTCCTTTGGATTTACTACAGAGAATGTCTTTTCTCTTGCTTCTTTCACAAGACAGTTCCTGCCACACGAATCTTTAAAAAATGCATACAAGTAGATTTCAGTTAAATACCATTTTTTTACACTGTTGTAGCTTAACACTGCAGGCATAACACTCATAAATGTCAGCTTTTTTCCCAACCTGCTCTTCTGTCTGAAAAAATAAAAATGTATAGTGTTTACAGACGACATATTATCACCTTTCATTTTTGAGTGCACCTTTCAAGTGTAAAAAATAACTAGAAAGGTTGTAATGAAAATATGCTTAGTAAAATATAAAGATCTTTCAGAAATTATTCATATTGAGCTTCTATGATAAATTGCTTTTCCATAAAAACACAACAATTAAACTTCATTAATTTTCTCGAACAGTTGTTTTAATGTAAGGAGGCCAGGGACTTGCTAATAGGGAACCTGTGTGACTTTTTGACAGTGGAATATCATAGCTAGAGGTTTAGGGCTGTGCTGAATTATTAAGGGACAATGTTAATTTACATCTCTTTTATTCCACTGCTGCAAATGATTCATCTTTTCAAAATCCTGAGAATGCTTTTGTTATACATATTAGGAAATGAATCAGTGTTTGACATTTAATGTGTCTTAAGCCTCTGACATTTGATGGGTTATTTCATTAGAAAATTGCAACAAGTAAAAAAAAAAAAATGAAAATAAGTTTAAATGAAAAAGTCACTTGAAACTACAAAAAGAGATTAAAATTAAACCACAGCCTCCCAAGACAATCATTTAATTTATTTTGCATAATCCCACATATACAGATGGGGCCATACGTGGATACAGTTGTAGGGGAGTTGCTGGCATAACAGCTCAGTGGACCCAGGTTTAAATTTTAGATCGGTTTCTAGCTGTGTTTGCTTTGTTTTGAGAAAACAGACTTGTTTTGTACCCGTGTTTGACCACCACATCCTTATATTGAGGAGGCTTTTTTTAGGAGTTTACAGATGTTTGTTTTACTTTTCTTCCCGTCCAGCAGGCTGTCTCACTCCATGCTGTAGCTGTGGATCATCAGTGCCCCCGAGTATCGGCCGAGCTGTCTGTGGTTTCTGGAGCATCAGCTGCAGCCTTGTTACTGTTTGACTGTGAACTGGTGGCTACCAAATCAGACAGCCATATCCTTAACTTCCTTTTCTTTGATTAAGCAGAAGCGATTTTTCATTGGAACCTTTGGGACAAGAGCATTCCTTTCACCTCAACAAGCATATCCATCATATTCGCCTAGATTGTCTAAAATGACATCAAGCTGAGATTTGAAGGTCCCTAAAATCCTACTCTCTATCACACTACTTGGTAAATTATTGCATGTGTCTTTGGTTCTTTGCATGAAGAAAAAACTTTCGAACATTTCTGTGAAATCTGCCCGTAACAAGTTTCTATCTGTGTCCCCTGTTTTTATTGTTTAGGTTTTCATCTGTCCATCTGATTTTTTCAGGAATTGTTCTAATTTTTCAGCCTTTTCACAGTTTTTGCTGAAATTTACAGTGCTCTTGCATTTGATCCATGCAGCTGTACCTCTGTAGCTGCTGAACACAGCCACTTTGCAGCTTCCTTGTGTCTGCATTATTAGTGGAGCTGCAGCCCATGACCATGTTCATCTATGCAGCTGGCTGCCTACTTAGACTTCGCCTCCTTTCTGCCTCTTCTCTGTCTGTATACAGACAGTATGTCAAGAAAAGAATGTTGAAGATGGGACCGCCAGGAAAGAGGAAAAGAGGAAGGCCAAAGAGGAGGTTTATGGATGAGGTGAGGGAGGACCTGAAGGCAATCAGTGTAGCAGAAAATGATGAAAAGACAGGGATAGAAGGAGATGGATGATCTGCTGTGGTGACTCCGGAATGGTAGCAACTGAATGAAGAAGAACGTTTGTCTGTGTTCTGTATACAAGAAATCAATTTTTTAATTCCCTGTTTTGATTAACTTTTTTTTATTGCTAAGAGTTTTTGTAGTTTTATGGCTAAGACTTTCTGCACTACAATGAATTTGATCAATGCTTACCCCCAGCTCGGGTTTTCTTCTTTCCACAGATTTTACTCTTTGTGTGAATGTGTGACTTTAATTTTTTTCTGATAATGATTCTTTGATTTGTTTTCTAGCTGCAATGTTGACTAGCTTTTAGATGGCTGACCTCAGTCACACAAAATATAACATCTTGATCCATGTGGCATAAGGGAAAAACTATTTTCCTTTTGTTTTTGTTTTCTCACCTGTTTCATGGCAGTCATATTTATTGATTGAATGTTTAATACAGTGGCTGTTTATCTAGATTATTAGGAAGTTTAACATTGTATAAAAATACTCTACAGTGTTAATAAATTCAGTTTCAGTTTAAAGCAATGTCAGAAACTCTTTCATCTCACATATCCTGCCTGTCTTCTTTTGAATATTATATTATTTATGACAGAGGTCTTTTTGATGATAAAGTGGGCATAACCTGATGATAAATATATGAACACTTCCTGCCATATGCGTGATATGACTTTCTGCTAATTTAAAAGCAACAGCAGTGATTGTCATAAAAAAAAGTTTTGCAATCATATTAAAGTAAAACAGATTTCTTTTGAAAAATGTGGAGAAAATTTCCTCATCCTACCTGGCCTTGTGGTTTTTTAAATGCTTGGATATAAGCTTACCATATTAATACCTTTTGTTTATTTTGTCAGAATTGCCAATTCAGGGACCTGAAGCCTGTTTCAAAAGCCATTCACATTAAACAGGAAGTAAATCTGGGTAGAAGAGATGCCAGTGAAGAACATACCTGTGCTCTTATGTATCAGGGTAAAGCCGCTAGTTATTCTAGCTATCATGTCTACAGACCTTAGGAACAAAAAGGAGTTCTCCAGAGGAAACTTAAACCATACTGAAACCCCTCCCCAAATCAGATCTCTTCTAGAAGAATATTTAACTTAATAACATAAGAGTTACTACAAGAACAAATCCTTTATCCTAACACAGTATGTGACATCTTTACCATATTTTGTTTCACAAAATATATGAAAGAGATTTGAAGCCTGAAAACAATGGCAACTGTTAACTAAACTACTTGGTAGCTTTTTGCATATACCTGCAGTTCTGTGTGCACACCAATTGTAGAATTACGACTTACAAATAGTTTGAGTTGAAATTTGAATACATACAACAGGTCAAATGATAATGTACTCTGGTGATATGTGGTTTAGTATGCGTCCGGGGCTCTTGCTCGGCAAGGATGCCTCCACGCTGGGAGAACCGGGGGAGTAAGCGTGGCCAGAGTGTTACCTCCCCCAGGACGCTAGATGGCAGCCTCCCCTGGGTTGCAGCGATGCCTCAGGGTCCTGCAGGGCTTCATGGAAGTTGGAGTTTGGTGCAGCCCTGTTGGGAATTGCAGGCGCCGCCAGTGTGTTCTGCAGCAGGAGCTGCTGAGCTCCTATGGTCAGTTCTTCCGACACATCTGTAAGTACTGCCGGAAATGAGTTATAAAAGGAGCCAGCAGCCACTACTCCGGGAACAAGAGGCGGGAGGAGGATTGATGAAGCTTGACCCAAGGAGTGGAGGAGAAAGGAGAAAACAAAGAGGAAGAGTATTGTTTGTGTGCTGTGGTTTGGTCTGTGTTGTGCCTGTCGGAAACGGGGAAGGCGTTTCCCATGAGGAAAAAGAAAATAAAAACCGTGTATGCCTTGAACTTGTGTCCCACGCTTGTCTGTGTCAGGTTATGCTGGCTGTGCCAGCCTAGTGGGCCAAAGTGGTATATATGTCTGCAATACTTTCAGTGAAGATGGCAGCAGTTTTTTCACCAAGCTTGAAATACCATTCAGCATTTTATATCTGTAAACAAGTAACTATAATCCTTGCTGAGATAAAAATGTCAATAGAAGATTACAGATAATGACATTAACATTCATTTTAATTAAAACTTAATGTGTTGCCTGAGTGGAACGAAATTAACAGAAGTGAGTGACTATTTAAAAATACATTCTACCCTATGAAAATATGACATTTTTATTTTCCCTTTTTAAAAATGACATGTAATTACAAACTATTCCTTTGCCAATAGTAACCTTAAATTGGTTACTTGCATTTTATTTTTTCACAAGTGTAGCAGATCTCAGGAGGCCATTCCATTAGAATGGCATCATTTGCTTACACAGTACTTATGGGTGGTACTCAAAGAATAATGACCTAAAGAAGTTGGTTTCTCACTTTCTGTGGCCAAGATGGGATTTTAAAATGTGTGCCTTAAGTAAAGGAGCTGGCTCCAGAAGATTACTCAGCCAAAAATAATTGGTAAATTGTCCAAATGCTCTTAACTGGTAGGTAACCTTATCGTTAAATAAAAGGAAATGTCAAGAGGGTCAAGACTAAGATGCAATACAGAATGTGGTATTAAGTTCAACACAACCCTGCTGAGATATGGATCTTAGACATGTAGGAAGGAAAATTCATCTGCAGTACTGTACTTATGTAGTCTTTAGGGTAAACTAGTAAAAGCATTACAGGTCAAAATGAAGTGATCACTTCTCTTCGTGTTTTCAGGCAGTATATACAAATGAGAAAAAGCCAATTAGAATCCTGGTAATGAAGTGAAAATCTAAAAATTTTAAGTATATTCAAATCTAGTACTGTTGTTGAATTATTCAAAATAACAATACTATATTCAAAATGAAAAGATTGAATAGTTTTACTTTATTGTTGCAGAAGAATGTACTTATAGTGTAAAGCAGCATTTTCACTGTATATACTACAATGCTTTAAAAGATGTGAATTTGCTAGACATCTTAAACAAGGATTACATCACATTAAACTGTTCAATATATCCCACAAAGAACATTTTGATCAGACATTGCTTTTTCTCTTTTCCTGTTACAGGAAGCTAAACACTAAATAGTTCCCTTAAATAAAGTGTTTTGATCAGAACATTGTTTCAAATCATTTATATTATAACTGGATCTAAAAGAACACAGACACTTCACATTTATGGCATTCTGTTAGTCACTGATATACTACACTGTATATTGTTGCAGACTGAAACACTTATTAGAGCTACTGCCTTAAAACTTTGAAATCCCAAGGTCACATACTAGCGTGGGCTCTGTCTGTGTGGAGTTTGCCTATATCCACATGAGCCTTTCTCCAGGCTCTTCAGTTTTCTACCACATTCCAAAAACATACAGATTAGTGTGATTGTGGAATAAATTTACACAGTATATGCAAGAATACATTTTGTTTGGCAAGATAAAAATGTATTTTCTTTAAAAATAATATTTAAAAAAGCCTAAATGAAACATCTTTTTTATAGAGAAAATTCTCAAGGAACAAAAAAAGAACTGAAAAAAGCTAATTTCTTTAAACGCTTCAGGAATTTGTGATAGCACTTCACATTTGCAAACATTTCTCAATAATATCATTAATCTGAGATGATTAAATATAAAAATACAAAAGGGACACAACACTAATATTAAATAACACATAGTAATAAATCAAACATATGTCTATTCATGAAATGTCTATGGAAATGGCCCAGTAATATATGTGCACTCAAATAAGAAGACAATACCAAAGACTGAATTCTCAGAACTAGACCCCTTAGTCACGATAAACACTATAAAAAGTCATTAATGAAGGACTGTAAAATAGCTTTATGAGTCAAGTATGGCATGGCCAAGTATCAGTGATTTATTTTTTTGAACCCTATCCCACTCTCAGATAGAAATAACTAAGTTTATGATTATGCAAGTACATGGAAAACTGTTCTGAAAAGACTTCTTGCTTATTAAAATTTCTTAAGGTGTGTTCTACTTTTGGAAAAAAGAAATTAGGTTTAAAAAGAAAAGAAAAGCAAAAAAATATATAGCAAAGAACAATACCATAAAAATGCTAACCAAAAATCAAAGTCCAGAGCAAAAGAAAACACGTGGTTCACAAATAAATTCAATTGAACAAGAGTTGTAAGAGGTGACCTTTACATAGTCACCCTGACGATGACATCATCAAACTATCCCAATGCATTGTAGGATGTGTTCCTACATGACAAACATTGGAAATCTTCAAAACGGTGGCACCCACTAGAAAAACAAAATAGTGTTGAAAATAACATTAAGAATTTATAAACTTTTAAATAAAGTATCATAATGAAAAACAGATTTCGGAAACTGATTTCAGAAACTAAAATTGAATAATACATCTTTTCTGTCATTCAGAAAACAACAGAAAAGATGTATTATTCAATTTTAAATTTTCAGGAAAGCCCCCTAAAAGTAAATATAAACATGAATTACAACAAGGAGTGGCTTTTTTTTGTATACATAAAAAAATAAAAAGTCCAGCACCTACAGGCTAATGAGATGAATGAAAACATTTTCAGAATTTTTTATTATATTTTCTTCCATAGTCTGGGATTGTGCTTCTGGCAAATCATTTAATCCTTTTGGTAAAACAACATTAGACAGTGCCTTTCAGAATATTAAGATATGGTATCGTACACACAATGGTATATTGCATACCCATTTAAACCAAAATGAGCATTTTGCACTAGGAAGTGAACAGTTTGGCTATGAGCAGATTGGTGAGCTAAACAGGCATGGATCTCAATACAACAGGTACAAACTAGGAAACCGATTAACTAAGATTGAAAACAAGAAGTAAGAATTAGTAGTTAAAAAGCACATTTTAAGGTGTTGTAGGATCACAAAACAAAATAAAAACGAGGTTTTTTGTATTAAACCAAATGTTTGCAACTCCAAAACCTTGGACGCCAGACCACTCTCTCCGCTATCTTTTAACATCAAGCCACACCCATGTAACATGACTCGTCATACTCATGTGACTAGCAAAGGGCATTGTTTCCAGGATACTAAGAAAGAGAATGCAGATAATAGGAAAATACAAAGCAAAATGGAGCTGAAGTGATGTTAAAAATATATAATTAATTTTAATCAACTTCTAAAAATATATATATAGAGAGAGAGAGGTTTCTGCACCCACCACACGGCGAAACACCTGGATTGAGATCTGAGTGCAAATGTACAATGGGTGACACCTCAGCACCACACAGGATAAGTGTGAGGTTTTTTACAGGGAGTGGAGTGCCAATCCTGCCAACAACCCCTGAGTTTTTCCTGTAAATTGGAGGACCTGTTTGCAGGGTTGGATGCAGATTAATGTCATAATAACAGTAAAATAAAAAATAGCTATAAGGTCCCAAATAAATTATGACCATAGAATATTTTTCTATTTAGAAATTAATATTTGTATTTAATTTACTGCGAGAGTAGCAGAATTTTGAATTGCCTCAGTATTTTAATTATTAGCTCACCGGTAGCAGTTTGCTTCACTTTGCTGCTCATCATGGTAGCCCAAGTTTACATTCCATCCTCCTCATCCAAAAGTAAACTTATGGTTAGAACATATATCAGTGTTTGAAAATGTAGTCCATAAAAAGATCTTAGTAAAATCTCTCCAAAGACTGTATTTAATATTTTTTAATGTAACAATGAAGGAAAAAAGCCTTTTCTTTATTAAAATTGTATATAGAATGGTGTAATACAAATTCAAATCTTTTCCATTACTAAAATAAAGAGGGCAGAACAGAATATAAAATCAGCTGTCAAAAACCCAGAAAGCAAATCAAATTCTACCAATTGCTTCTTATAACAGATTAAGTTTCTGTGCTGATATACAGTATCTGCAGTCACAAAAGGGCCACCATGGTATGTCTTTTTTGTAATACATGTGCACATCCATCATTCATTAATGATAACACTGTAATCAAAATGTAAAAAAACATAAATAATACTAAATAATATATAATAATAAATGGGACCTGTTATGCAGCTCACTACACTTGACTTTGAGGCTATTACAATGTCAGTGTTCTTGGAATGTTGAAAGGCATTTCTAGAACTATTTATCACATATTTACCTATTATGCTTTAAAAAGCAAAATAATTTAAAAGAGTTCATTGTCTGTTGGAAAGTAGCTTTAACTATATCCCATTCAGAAAACAAAGAGTACTCATGTGTGTGTCATAAGATCACCAGTGAGCAGCAGATACAGTAAATTTGTATTTAATGTAAAACTCAAACCTTCAGTGGTACTACATTTTTGACATGTTACAGTATAAGATATATGAAGTATTTTATAGGTATTAGTGTGCTTGTGGCACCAGACACAGGAAATGAAAACAGAAGTGTTTTAAAAATTCGAACTATGATAGTATTAAAACAGCTCATAATATAATGGAACTAAAAGGTCATTATAATCCTTGACAAGTTCAGAGTGTGTAATTATAAACACATTGTGTTCCTGAAGTACAGTAACTATAATATAGCCTTCTCAAGGTAATTAGTATAATAGTCAAACTGTATCTCAACATATAATACAATTATGTCAACTGCCAACCACACTTCAACACCTCAAAAAAATGGATTAATTAATTATACAGAAGTTTGGATGCTTTATATTCCTTTTTGTTAATGGTCATTGCAAAACACAATTTTACATGAATGTCTACTTTTTTGAATTGAAACAGGTAATCAGCTATGTTCCCTATAGGCTGCTCACACTTTTAAACTGCTTTACAGCTGTTATCACATTGTTCACATCATCAGCGCAGTAGTATGAAAGAGCAATGCAACTACTATCGCACCTCTCACCTTTTGGTAATGCACTCATGGCTTCTGAGACTCCAAGGGTCAACCACCCTTGGTTGTCATTAATCTGTTGGTGCTACACCGCTCGATACTTCATGTGGTCCTTCGCTCATTGTTCGTGTGAAGGCTGGTTTCAGGCTGGTTTATATTTGATGCTTTTGCACTGAGTGTGAGAGCCATGCAGTGACAATGACGTCAAACACAGAGGTACACCCACACATGGAATTTTTTTCTAACTACACAGTAATATGGACGTGGCACAGTGCATTCAAAGCAATGAATTTCAAGAAGACGCCGGTTACATTAATATTTGAAATGCATCTGGTCATAATGTGGGTCCCACACTTACGAGAATATTATACTCACCCTTACTTTACTGTTTTTGGACACTCCACTTTGTCCTTATTCCTCTTAAAGTCAGTAATAATAAGCACATCATTTCTACCATCAGCAGAGTTTCAGAGTCTGTGGTCATAGTTAAGTATGAAATATTGCCGAAAACACTGTGACTTTCTGACTAGGAGAATATGAATGTGCTGATCGAAGGGGACACAACAAGTATGAATGTGTTTTGGACACAGACTGTGCAAGTTGTAAATACAAGCCTGTGTCTGGCTGGGCACATGGGCTGTGCAGTAAAAATGATGTCAGACTCAGAGGCACACACTGAGTTACCGCCACCATGTTTCCAAAGTGGTGTATTTCGAGGAGAGGTTAGTTACATGGGTGCCGAAATGATGAAGGACTGAATATGACACCGCAAGATTTATCAAAGAGCAAGTAAGACACATAAAAATATTTAAAGTTCACTTTTTCAACGTGTAGGTCCCCCATTTACAAGAATATTATACTTGCCCTACCTTCACCACTTTTGATCAAAATGTGTTACACTCCATTTCTCCTTTTTTCCACTTATAGTCAATAATAGCAGGTACAGTTCTTCTTCCATTAGCACAGTCTCACTTTCTCTGCTGTGACATTGATAGCTATGTGACCAGACAGGTGACTATTAATGCAGCAGTTGAACAGGTCGCAACAAGCATGAGTGTATTTAGTTCACCAACTGTGTGTTCACATTAAGGTGCAGCCTTCACGTTTTGCAGTAAATAACCAATCCCTACGATACTTAATTGTAGGAGGTTGACAGTTAACCAAGGTACAGTTAACCAAGATGGGAGCCAGTATGCATCTAAGAGTACCGACAGTCAACAGCAAAAAAAAAAACAGCACTTGCTATCCTTTGAGATTTGCATCTTTCTTGAGCTTTGCCATACTTTTTCTTTTCATTTCACAATGCAATAACATCTTCTCTTTCCTGTCCAGTACATAACCCCATCTTCAGTTGTCTGTCCACCCTATTGCTTAGTGGTGTTCTTCGCATGGTCCATCAATCACTTCTGCTGTGTCCTTCATATGCATAAAGCATGCTCTCGGCACAGCGCAGAGCATGTAAGTCAACACAATATTAATAAAAAAAATTATCGACAAAATAAAATTAAGCTTCTAGTGTATTTTCATACATTAATATTCATAACTGGAGTAAAATATGCCACAGCAGAATACCATTAAGCAATATGTCACAGCAGACTATCCTGAAGACCAAAATAATGGAAAATGGATAGTAAACGCTGACAAAGATCATCACGCTAATATTAAAGAAAAGTAACTAACAGTAGGCACAGTCAACTAAGCAGGTATACTAGTAAGTCTTTGGCCCAAATTTTAACGCGATCACTAGCTGCTACATCAGTTCCAATGATTCAGGTCCTGTAGCCAAACTCTAGACTTTTTGTTTGTTTATTTGCATGTATTATTTAATCTTTGGAAGTTTCAGAACATCAGCTTCTTGTAATTCACATATTGGCAGGTTTATTCAGTTTAATGTCTGCATCAGGTAACCTGGTTTTACTTCCTCACTTGCTGTTTTCATATCTTAGAAATATGACATTCCAGATTACGCAATTTCCTTTATCAGCTCTTTATTATCAGTTTTAGTAGGTGTGCTGCTGAAGGCCAGGCACTTCTTCTGAAACTAAAATGGTTGCCTGAATTGGAATTTTTGTATAATTGAAATCCATTCACTATGTTGTCAGATTAGCACTGCTGCTGGTTTTATTCACTCATAGATAGGCAAAAATCAGTTTTATATACCAGTGGCAAAACCTTGCCCCACCCACTACCTATTCTTTTTTTCCAAACCATCTACCCCACTATGACTTACTAATGCCATGTGTAAGACCGTAATAAACCAGAAGATGTGCATTTTCTTCCAGAAATAAAATAAAAGATGTTCTTTTTGTTAACCAAAAATAAATCAAACCTAAGGGCTAAACTTTTCTAAACACTAAAATTTGCTTTTTTAAACCAAAGTGTTAAACCATAATTATTTCAGGTTAGAAGATCAAGCAATTGTTCCATGAAATCTTATTACATAATCCGAGCCAAAACACTAAGAGTCAACCGAGTCAAGACAAAAGTGTCCAAAGCAGAATACTGTAAACAGAACCTTCTAATAAGACTTGTTCACTGATTGTGTCCGTATAATGCAGAGTTCAATTATAAAATGAGCTATCACCACATAAATAACACTTGAAAAACAACACTTGAAAGAATTTTGATGTTTATGTGATCACAAAAATCAAATCTCTGAAGATGAGCTTTTGCCATTCGAAAAAGAATTGTGACCAGACATGCTTAAAGGTTTAAAAAAAATCTTCCTTTGGCAAGAACATATGAAGATATGACTATATAAAGCATGACAATCCATCTTTCAAGATATTACACCTAATTAACTAAAATAATGTATATAAAAAAATAAATATGTTACAAAGGCAAGTCCAAATCATAGCAAAATTAGAAATAATTGACTTTTTTGCTTAAATAGTCAGGACCCTAGGGTAGTCCACAATTTGCATTGGCTTCTCACTAACTGTAAAATAACTAGGCATTTTAGTCAGTAAAATTGCCGGAAATATCGGTAGAAGATTTAGGTATAATACTCTGTGTCCTTCTAACAGCTCTTTTCTGGGTTCAGAGGCTGTTGACCCTCCTAATTTTGGGGGTATTGGAGCAGGTGTTTTTATAGCCAGATGAACTTCCTGACTCCAACCTCTTTTAATCACTTATTACAACATGCAAGGAGGGTCATAGTGGTAGCTTCAACACAAAAGAGATGGCAAAAACTCACATAGAACCTGGAAAAGCATGCCAGAAATTAGACTTACTGTATGTTAAATTTTAAGTAAGATACGCCTGTAATGATGGGAGAACATCTGCTTTTCTTTCACAGAACACAAAATTACTGGTCATGTCTGACATCAAAAAGAAGATGTTGTGTGGCCAAGGCATCTGGTTTTGAAACGTTGACAAAATTTGGTTGCAATGATTATGCTTTTGGGTTTAGGGCACAAGAAATTTTAATCATGAGTGAAGATAATGTAGATGGTCTTATTTAGTCTTCCATATGAGAAGACTGCACAGTTATTCTATGGAGAATATCATTCCATTTCAGAATTTTCATATTGTGTGCTTTTTTTAATGATATTTGCTAAATTCTGACTCTCTGTGAATCTTATTTCCAAAAGGAAAATGCCACCTAGGGTATATAGGATATACCTTTGTTGTTGTTGTTTTTGTTCTTGGTTTATTTTATTTTAATAATTACACTGGTGAGTAAAATAAACTCCTAAGATTTTATTTTACTGGCGTATCTTCTTCCTGGAATGTGGGTATGCACTATTTGAACGGCTACTTGCAATGTGTGTAAATCCATCATAATGTAATCCATGATGAATATATATCCTGTTTGGCTTGGCTTTTATTTCCTTTTATATTGTTTTAATGATCAATTTCAAGTGACTCAAATGACTTAAATGAAATACTGGCAAGTATTTTGAATGGTTGGTACTGGATAATTTAAATAAACAGACGACAGCTAATGGATACAAATCAATAAGGCAACTGTTTTTTTTTTCTCATCATTAAATAGACATTACAGTAGTTCAAAGGCATGTATACTAAAATTGTTACACTGTGAACTAAAGGTCTACCCATCCACTTTCCATTTTCAGTGTTCTTGTTCATGGTGAAGGGGAAGCAGTGGCTTATATTGGCAGCAGCAGCAAAACTGAGGAGAATATTTCAGTGTAGGACACAGATAAGTAGACCAGTTTATTTTAGAGGAGGAATGCTACAATTAAATCGTAGAATAGAATAGAATAAGCATAATAATATTATAGCTAGAACAGTTTTTATGAAGCAGAGGTTAATTACCTTACTCACTAGACTAGACCAACAAAAGGCCATACTAAATATTTAAATAGATGACCAATAAGGTCAAAAACAAAATATCAAGTCAACACTAATGCTTTATTGTTTCCTTTGCATGAAGTACTAAGATATTCTTTTAAATCTATAATTTTTCCACAAAACTAGAAGTTGATTCTTTTATAAGCTCATCTGGAGTTTTTTCTACTTTCAGTTGATTTTAATTTTTTCTTTAACATTAAAATGTTCTTTCCCCTCTGAACACAAGATGATTCTTTCTTTTCTTTCTAAATACTGGGTTGTTTCTTCTTTTCAAATAGTTAGATTTTTCCTGCTTTTTCCATCTCCTAAGCACTCGTTTTTTCTTTGTTCTGCCATCCTCCTACACACTAGATACTTTTGAATCTTTTTCTTTGTAAACAGTAATATTTTTCTTTTGTTCTTTTCCAAAACTTTTCATAGATGAGCCAACTATTCCCTTACTTACACAGAGCAATCATTTGACATGCTATGATCTTCTTTAATAGCTCACACCCATGGTGTTACACATGGCCTAACTAGAGTATCTGTGGTCCTTCCAGTTATGTCATTTGGGCACATTACAAACACAGAAGTTAAAAGGAAACACAAAAATGAACTTAATTTCATTTAAACAAGATCATAACAAATAAAAGCATGCTCTGAAGTGCCTTTAAACCCTTATAAATTGAGAAATCCATAGGCGCCAGTAAAGCCTACTTTAAGTCATGAAGAAAATGACAATCTGCACACAGATAAAAGCCTGGTTTGGAACTCACTAAGTGGATGCAAAATGTCATGAACAGGATTATTCTTGTTAAATGTTTATTTTTTTTACCCAGTGTTCAACTTTAAGAGAAAATTGAAGTAATGAGAAACAATTCCAATAATAATATTTCATAAGGTAATGAGTATGGTTGAGCTAAGACATGTTTTGTTGTGCACAAATGAGAATTTTTAACATAAATGGAGAAAGTCTAACTATTACATTGAGTATATAGATACATTCTTTTTTTTAATATAATAATGGCTGTATGTTGCTGTAACAGGTTTGTGCTACTCAGGCCTACAAACTCTTGCTGTGACTTCATTTACTGTATTTACTAAATAAGAGAAACTACTTTTTTATCAATATGTAACTATGCTGTCCCAGTACCAAACATTTAACACTAGAATTACCAAAGCCTGCAAAAATTTTCATTCTCCCTGAAAAGCTTACTTTCCCCAAACACACGTGAGGAAAATCATATGTCCTTATTAGCGCCTTTGTTTTGCATATGTGTCGTTTAGCAGCACTGAACCAGCACTGACCCATCACCATTCAGCCAGCTGGGCCAGCTTGAATCCTCTGACTTATAGCTCCTGCCTCCATTGAAGATTTTATATGACAAAGACTCGTAAGGAGATATATTAGTAACAATATATCATTATTTGAAATACATACATTTTGTGTGTGTTCCATGTCTACAATTATTAGTGTAAATGTACAACAAAACAAGAAATGTTAGGTCCTGTAGACACAAAGCAAATGTATGTGTTTATTATATCAAATATAGCCGCTTGAATTTGAGTTATCATTTTTGAAAATTGCGCTTCTGTGACATCAACCAGCACACAGACCTAAATTACCGTTTAGCA
This sequence comes from Erpetoichthys calabaricus, assembly GCF_900747795.2. Taxonomy (NCBI): domain Eukaryota; kingdom Metazoa; phylum Chordata; class Cladistia; order Polypteriformes; family Polypteridae; genus Erpetoichthys; species Erpetoichthys calabaricus. The sequence continues at coordinate 75,797,858 of NC_041398.2, read as the reverse complement.
TTAACTTTTGCAACTAACAAACCCACACAGACTGTTACTCAAAATAAATGCATTTGCTATAGCCAATATAACAGCTTGAATGTGAAACACACACAAACACACACATGCATAAAAACGTCTTTATTTAGAAACGCTATTTGGACTTCCCAGTCTGTACACATCCAACAACATGTCATTTGAATGATTTTTTTATTCAGTTTTATTATCAAATAACAGCACACTTGTTTTCATCAGACAAGGGGTGAAAATGTTTATTTTATATTCCATGTCTTACTTTGAAAACGATATATGTACATTACATTCACAGGAAAGAAACAATTTTTTTTTTCAAGATTAAAACTGAATGAAGAGAAATCATTCAAATGACATGTCGCTGTGAATGTTTAGAGATTGTGAAGTCCAAATATCAATCAGTGCAAAATAAAGACATTTGCATTCATGTGTGTGCTTGCATGTTTACAGGCTTAGCAATTGCCTGTATTGATTACAACAATAAATACACTTGTTCGTAAAGGGGCAGGATTGCTGGTCCTGTGTGGGGTCTCTGCCTCATCCATCTCAGAGCTTGTTACACTAATGTCAGTAGTGTCTTTGTAGAGCTGCTATTGACAATAACTACTCAGCATTGGAATCATATCGTAAGTGGCACTTAGCATAGAACAAAGCATACAGAAAGGAATAAGGACAGAATTTCTTCTCCATGGCTAGCTAATCAAATACAATTTACTTTCTTTCTGAATTCTTCCACAGTATACATATATTCACAACCCAAGAGTAGAGTTAGGTGCCACACTCCCTCTGCTATATGCCCTTGAAAGACTGTTTTTTCTTTTTCATAGCCCTTTTGTGTTTTTATTGATGTAATATATATACATAGCTATAAACACTTACAATATCATTTTGTAAATGTGATTCATAAATATGTGAGCAATTGTGATACAATTAAAGAAAACTGCTCACATTCAAGATAATGTACAAAGCTGTTCACAGGAAATAATATGCTTTTACTAAATGTAACCTTGAATTATAAGATTTCACAAAATCCTCTAGTATATAAAATATACAGGGAAGTGGTAAGTATGGATTATTAATATGCAAAAAAAGATACTTTTTTGTTCAAGTCTTTCCTTAAATTCTCTGAGTTGAGTGTTTACCACAAATAGATAGTGAGCAGTTTAATAACAGCGGTAAATAAAATCAATGACAAGAGGCAGCCCTGTTTGGTTTCATATTCTGAAGTGAAACAGTCAGAGTTTATATTCTTTATATGAAGTGAAGGTTCTAGTGTGAATTATTTAATCCACATCCATATTTTTGGTCAAAATTCCACATTTGTCTAATGCAGCAAACAAAGTATTCATACCTGTACATAAAAAAATGTTTTTCTTCATTTAGAGATGTTGAAGTTATCCCACTATTTCCCACAGTGTGTGAATACCTTTGTTAAACCAGGGCTGGAATGTTATGGGACCACCTTCAATGTGCAGGGCTGGGTTGTAAAAAACAAAAGAGTGTGTGTGCCAGGCTAGACAAACACCAAGACGACACTCTCCACCTTACACCATATTTCCAAATGCGTAAGCGATTAAAGTGAAGGGTGGGAATTGAACCTGAGGATATCCTATTGGACTCTAGCAGCAACCAAGAGGGAGAGTCACTGGGGATGGGGCTATTCACTGCCATACTGGACCCAAGGCCAAAGCCCAGTGGTATAACTCAAGCTCTGGCAGTGAAACACCATCAGTATGCCACCATTTCTACAAGAAATTCCAAAATGTTCCATATTCATTCACTTTGAGAAGCATGTAAAAATATTTTTTTATTATTTCAGCTTTACTTTTTGGTGGTCCTTCTTCAATTTCTTTATTTGATCCTGTAACCTTACAAGAATGATGCTTTGTTCCCCAAATGTTGGCAGTCTCAAAAAATCAAAAGTATGCCTTAACCCCAATTTACAGCTATTGACTTGCTTCCCTAAACACTCCATTAACGAGAAGACTTCATCTCAGTTATTTAATTTTTAATGCTTCTACCACTTATCCATCTGTACCTCAGTAAGCTATTAATTCTTCCTATATTTTTTTCTCATCAGAAATGTATTTGTATTACTAATGCATGTTACAGTGAATTGTCATCCTGGACAGCATGTACCTTTGTACAGAGCTCTCTGCTTATTGAGAACCAAACTGCCTCAAAATGTTGAGGTTTAAAATGGAATTGCATTGTAAAGTTAGCTTGCTGTAAACCTAGTGAATTATTTGTTTTCCACCACTTGTGCCATTCAGATCTGAGAGAGAATATGTAAAGAATTATTCATGATGACACTCAGTTTTGTTTTCATTCTCTTCTTTGCTACTACTTTCAGGGGACCCAGAGTGAGTCCCATAACTGCGCGTGCCATTTTAATCAGCATATTAATTTGGTAGGCCCCTTTTGAAGTGATGTTACCAGCCCAGCACACCACAGTGTAGAAAATTGTGCTGGTCATCACAGAGTTAAAGAAGATGGGAAGGATGTCACTGCTCACATTAAAGGAATGCAATCGACTAAGGAAGAAGAGCCTGCTTCATACTATTTTATAAATTTTCAAGATTTTCTAAAATTGTCATTCTATATATAAAACACAAGTGACTAGTGTCTTTTTCATGTGATCATGATATCTCTGCTGTGATCAATTCAATATGTTTACTATGTCTCACTGTATATTTGAATCATAAAAGTAAATCTCTTCTTGACAAATTGTTATGTGTTGTTCACAGGCAGCATCTTTAGGCTGTGCTATTCCTGCATGTCATTCATTCAAGTGAGTGGAATTATGCCCCTGTTAATTTTCATTAGTGCAAAATATTTGTCATTACGTAAATGTATTCATACATCTTTTCTCACTTTCTGACTCATAGGGTAAAGGCGAATCATAGTTTCATGTCAATAAATATAAAAATGGCAATAGTATTTCCATATATTACAAATCATTGTAAAATAGCAGGTAACCAGTTCAACCATGGATGTGACACCAATCCACTGCTTGTCACAGTAACTCGAACTAGGCCAGTTTAGAGTTGCATATTAACTCAACATGCACATATTTGAAATTTTGGAGAATAACATACTACATGAGGTAAGCATGAGTAGCAGTTGTGTGGAGTGTTATGCTGTTTATTAGCTTACTGTGGCAATACATTTCCCTTTGAGGTAATACAAGTCTAGCTCTAGTAATGTTGCCCATTACTGCGTTATTGTTTTTTTTTCAGAATGTTACTTATTTAATGGCGGATGAAATGTATTTCTTAGTGGTTAAAACTGCTACATCACAGCTGTGGAAGGCTAGGTTCAGATGTCAACCAAGGATATGTTATTGTGGAGTTCCAAACACGTTTTCCAGTTTCCTAGTAAATGTTATAACATGGATTCAAAAACATAATGAAAAAGGCGTGAGGCCTCCAAAATAAGCCACAAGACCATTCCGTGACCTTCCCTGCTTTGCCCATGAGAGACTTCTACCTGCAGGCCTCGACCTACACAAGCCAAAAATAGGGAGCTGGTTTTAAAATTTCAAAAATGCACTTAAAGTCCCAAAAAATACATCAAAATGTCTTACAAGGAAGAGAAAATCTGTGAAACTCTGGATTGTAGAGACAGGTCTTACAAGGAATCTTTATAAATCAAGTAGTTTATTTTGATAATAACAATAAGAGAATAAATGGGCAAAAATGATTTGCCTAGAAAGCAATCCGCAGCAAAAAAAGTACCTATAAATTATACATTATTCAGGATACAGGAAACAGAGCAATGAGTCACAAAAAGTGGTAAATCCAAATAGAAAATTTATACTTATAAACTCCAAGCACAAGCAAATTGCTTCACTGCTGCGTCTCGAAGTTAACTGACAATATAAAGCCAGAAGGAGGACCCAGCAGCAGTGACACCAAATGCTTTCTGGGGTTTGCAGGAGAAAATCTGCAGTAAATAAAGAGGCATCCTGAGTTTCGCTACAAATGAAATTGCAGACGGACATCCTTTATTACAGGAGCGCCAATGGAGCCTCTGTGTGCTCTTGTTCAGTGCAACATGGCAGACTGATAGGCTTACTTACATATAATAGCTAGAAAGTGCATTTCAGTTATGCTAGTCAGCACACAGATAAATTGTAGATTCCTTAAATATCCTCATGTTATTAAGTAACCATCTAAAAATTCCAAAATAGTCAATCATTTAAAAATCATGTGTAAATATTTGATTCATAGAAACAATACTGCATTTATGTAAATGATCAGAAAACAAAAATATAAAGTTAAAATGTAAATTGATCCCATATCTAATTTAAATACTCTGGCTTAAAGATGTCAAGATGTCCTAGTTAAAAAGGGGAAGGCAGTTTTAAGCACTTTTTCCTGTACAGGTTTGACCCACAATGTACATGGAATGCAGCACATTTAAAGTTACAGTACATCACTAAATAACAAAACAAACAGAAATAACATAAATAAAAACTGAACAATAATGACTCAAAAATACAAAAACTACCATGAAACAGGAAATAAATACAAGCCAGAGAGAAAAACCCTGGGCTGTAACACAACACCGCACAAGTCTTGGTTACTGAGTGTCAACTAGTCCTGTTTGAATGTGTACATGCACATTCATGTGTGTTCCTGCCTAATTCCTAATACCACCAGAAGAGTGCTGAGGTTCAAAAACTGGACAGAATAAATGGGAATATATATTTTAATATTAAATGTACTTTATTTAGGTTTCGTTGTTGATGTATTAGTGTCCCTCCAGGTTTTGATGCATTTCATATGTAGAATTTTGTTTCATAAAACTTCACAATTTTAAAAAAATGTATTTTAAAATTCTAATGGTTATTTAATACTTCGTCAGCTCCACTAAGGTGGTGTGGATTGATTTTGTGTAATTTTTTAAGTAACATACCTCAACTCCTTTAACCACTAGAGAACATCTTGGAGTTCAAAAAAACATAAAAGTTCCAAACCAAAACTGGGGAATCTCAGAAAATACAAAACCTTCTCAAAGGAAAGAGAACACTTCATGCCTCTTACCATAAATTTGTATTACTTTTATGTTTCAGCACTGAAAAGAGTCCCAGACTACAGCACTAAACCTAGTATGCTCTGCTGCCAAAATAACACATTATCATTAAGCGATCAGATGAGATTTTTCCCCCTTTTTTTGTGATCTCAACTCAACCCAACCATGCTATATTAAAATTGATAGTGACAAGAAAAGAATAAAGGAGCCCATAAGGAACAGCAAGTCCAGCATGTTAGAGAACAGCTCAGCACTGACCCCATTTTGGAGAAGAAGAGCTATGGATTAGGGTTGCAGCCAGGATCTGGGTACATTCTTCCTTGGACCAGCTGTACTGTATCCATCAATTAATCAATATAAGAGCTAGGTTTCCATTTGATCCTTGCCACTGACAACTCCAAAAGATTAAGAAAGGGAGACTCCCACACAGAAACAGAAAAAGGAGATTTCCCACAAGAAGCAAGGGCAGCTTTAGTAGCAGTTGCCCCTAATGCAAACAGGTTAACATGGATAACTCATACATGAAGTAAGAAAAAATCTAAAGGTAGGATAATGTGGTCCAGCAAGGAGATGCTAATAGAAAGTATGGAAATAAGAAAATCGGACACTCCAGACCAATAGCTAACCAAAGAAGGGCAGTCCCAAAGCATATGCATAAATGTACCTGGGGTTTTAAGAGACCAAAAGGAACAATTTGGCTCAGATGGCAAACCCCAAACATAAGATTTACGAGAGTAACATATAATTGGTGGAAAACTTTAAATTGAGTTTGTTGATACCAATGAAATATTTTTAAGAACTAAATTTCACGAAATTGAAGCAATGGGAGAAATATCTCTAAACCACACTGATTTAATTGATAGTGGGCGATAAGATGCCTTACAAAACATTCCATAAAATGTAGGCTCTGGTTTGTGATCAGGAAAGAGACTAAGTGAAAAATTATACAGTGGATGGACAGCAAGAGCAGAAGAGACTGGAACTCTACAAGCTTTAAAAAGAGATCTAAGTTGTAACTAAAAGAAAAAGTGTTGAAGATATTAAAGATTGTTCAAAGGCCTGACCCATCAACTATTTCCCATTGTGTGTGAATACCTTTACTAAACCAGGGTTGGAATGCCATGGGACCACCTTCAATGTGCAGGGCCAGGTTGTAAGAAATAAAAGAGTGTCTGTGCCAGGCTGGACAAACACAGAGAAGCCTCACCACCTTACACCATATTTCCAAAGCGCTAGTGATTAAAGTGGAAGGTAGGATTTGAACCTGGCGATACCCTATTGGACGCTAGCAGCAATCAGGAGGGACAGTCAGTGGGGATGGGGACATTCACTGTCATACTGGACCCAGTGTAAAAGCCCAATAGTATAACTCAAGCTCTGGTACTGAAACACCACCTCCATCTTTTTCTCAAATCAGTGTGGTGTATTTAATGGCAGGTCTTCTTTTGTCACACAGAAAGGTAGATAGAAGTGATCTTACATAAAAGCAGTCCTTGAGAGGGGGAGGCTGTGGAAGCATTGTGCTAACAAAATTAAAACAGTGGACTATATTCATTTTATTAATAAGCAATCTAGATCTGAAATATAAAGGCATGGATGACCATGAATTCAGAAACTCTCTCACCTTATTGAGTGTTTGGTGATAATTAATGGTGTCTTGAAGTGAAGGAAAAATGTCAAAGTCTAGGTATTTAATTGAATATACTAAAAGCATGTAAGGAGGAAAGGAACAGACTTTACAAATTGAATTTACAGTTGATTTTAACCTGAAACACATTCATAGGAATAAAATAATTTAAGATGGTATGGGAAATCACTACGGGCAATCCACAAAAAGAATAGGATATCATCTGCATAGAGCATGATATCTTATGGTGGAGATTAGTTTTTTATTTACTTTAGTCTGTATACTTTAAAGGCTTTACTTCAGTTCATGTAAAAGATGGCAGGTTTTAATGTATAAGTTTACCCTTAACATTTTATACAAATAATGTAAGAACCAGGGACCTCATGTAAAAACGGTGCATACACACAAAAATGTTGCATACACCCATTTCCATGCTCTCTTCGAGATGTATAAAAGCTAAACTTGGCATAAAGCCCAGCATATTTTCACAGCAGCATCCCCCTTTATGTACGCAAGTTATTGCTTGGTTTTGCAAACTGGCAGCACCCAGCGTCAAAGCAGTGCTACTATTTCTGTGGTCTGCGTTTCTTTTTGAGATTCACATTTATGATGCGGGTTTTATCAAATACACCAAAATTAATTGCATATCATTTACAAATTTAATTCTCTTGACTGTAATAATTCTGTATGAATATAATGGTGCAAGCAATGGCCAAACTATTCCAACCACCATGGCTGCTTTAGCATTGTTAGAAGACATCGCAAATGGAAGAATTAGAAGAAAGCACATATTTTATAGATGATGAGGACTAGCTTCTAAGTTAATTATGATTTCCAAGAGCTGTCCTCTTGGAGCCGAGTGTTGAACTGACACCAGCTTTACAAAGGCAGACTTTAAGGAATTGTGCTCTACCTGCTTCTTTGTAAGTTATGTCCACTCTCGAGTTTTTAGCCACAGAAGCTTTTCAATGTGAACTTGCTGACTGATCAGGTATTTCTCAGTTATCACTAAGTCACATCATGCCACCTGTATAGGATGGTATTATCCACTTCTCATCCAGATAGATAAGATTTCCTTACACTGTGGTTGAACTAGGAAACATCAAAGAGCAATTTGCAACAATGTCCAGTTTTCCAAATTTAATCAAAGCAGTAAACTGCATGTATATTGCTATTGCAATGGCACCGAACAAGTTGCATCAGCCAGGGATGAATCATTAACACTAGAATTACCAGAGTCTACGAAAAAACTTGTAGATCCGGCCCACCTTAAATCGCTTCTTAAATCCGTTCACACCTCTCCGCCAGTGTCTTTTGTCCTCTAAATGTGCTGATAAAAGACAAGCTGCCAGCAGCCTGCTATTCCATCCCCCCTCCGACTTAGAACGTGAACGCACTTTTCCCAGCTCATGCCTTGATTGATTGTCTGGGAGTGAACTGGAGTTTTAGACTTGAAATAATACATTGTTATTTGGAACACACGCATTCCATGTGTGTACCATTTCTACAGTAATCTGTGTAAACACATTGTTAAAACAGAAACTTTTTCATATTTTAGTAATAAATGTTACAAAATGTAGGCATAAACTATAGAATGTCTAAAGCCCAAGTTCCTAAGATCAAATAAACATTTCCACAAAAGCTTCACACACCATACAACAGTTTCCATGGCGTAGCACGCTAAGATTTGCCTCTCAAAGCAAGTAGCTTTTCTCTGCCTCACAAACATGAGTTCAATTCCCCGCTGGCGATAAAGTGTTACTTCTTTTTTTTCTTTTTAACCTCAAACGGACATAAAATTTGTAAGTTGGTATGCACTGTCAGTTAATGAGATTGTTATATTTTCATGTCGGATGCTCCTTTTAAAATATTTTTTTAACAATTGAGACTGCAATTAACATGAACAACTGTCCTTATAACTTATTTTTTTCAAGATCCATAACACACAGACAGACAGAGCACTGCGTAATACAGAGACAGACAGGCAGAGATATACAAATAAACAGGGAAGGCACATGTACTGAAAGAAAAAAAAAATCAACGTGCGTTGTTTCTGCAGCACTGAATAAGCTCACCCGCTCTAACATCACCCCTCCCCCGATCTGACTCTCTAAGTAACAGCGCAAGTACAGACACAAATCAAGTGCATGTGTGTACTGTATAATATTAACAAAAAGAGCAGCTTACTACTGAAAACGGCAAATATAGGAGTGAGTGGGGATCGAACCAGGACTCTTGATTACACTTGGTTTGCGTCTGTACTTGTGCTGTTACTTAGAGAGTCAGATCGGGGGAGGGGTGATGTTAGAGCGGGTGAGCTTATTCAGTGCTGCAGGAACAACGTGCATGTTGATTTTTTTTTTCTTTCAGTACATGTGCCTTCCCTGTTTATTTGTATATCTCTGCCTGTCTGTCTCTGTATTACGCAGTGCTCTGTCTGTCTGTGTGTTATGGATCTTGAAAAAATAAGTTATAAGGACAGTTGTGCATGTTAATTGCAGTCTCAATTGTTAAAAAAATATTTTAAAAGGAGCATCCCACATGAAAATATAACGATCTCATTAACTGACAGTGCATACCAATTTACAAATTTTATGTCTATTTGAGGTTAAAAAGAAAAAAAAGAAGCAACACTTTATCCCCAGCGGGGAATTGAACTCATGTTTGTGAGGCAGAGAAAAGCTACACACTCTTAGAGGCAAACCTTAGCACGCTACGCCACGGAAGCTGTTGTATGGCATGTGAAGCTTTTGTGAAAGTGTTTATTTGATCTTAGGCACTCGGGCTTTACACATTCTATAGTTTATGCCTACATTTTGTAACATTTATTACTAATATATGAAAAAGTTTCTGTTTTAACAATGTGTTTACACAGATTACTGTAGAAACGGTACACACATGGAATGCGTGTGTTCCAAATAATGATGTATTATTTCAAGTCTAAAACTCCAGTTCACTCCCAGACAATCAATCAAGGCATGAGCTGGGAAAAGTGCGTTCACGTTCTAAGTCGGAGGGGGGATGGAATAGCCGGCTGCTGGCAGCTTGTCTTTTATCAGCACATTTAGAGGACAAAAGACGCTGGCGGAGAGGTGTGAACGGATTTAAGAAGCGATTTAAGGTGGGCCGGATCTACGAGTTTTTTTGTAGACTCTGGTAATTCTAGTGTTAAAAGAATGAGCTGGCATTACATCATATATAGCTGGAGAAACTATAAAAATGGCAACTCTGCACAGTCACAGGTTTTCTTTGCAACTAGTGTGGAAAAAGGCAAGCAGACCTTATGGATAAAGATCATAGAATCGATCTGTTGTGGTGCTCACCTTTTAACTTCTACTGTGATATCTGACCACATCTTTTTTATTTTTGAAACTGTTGGACTTTCTGAACTTGAACTTTTCAAGTGTCTCTGCTATGCTTTTGTTGCTTATACCACTGCATAAGCCAACAAATAGCATATTTTTCCTTGCCTCCAACTCACTTTTGTTCAAATTGTTTTTTTCATATGCTTTTGCCATTGTCTTTTAACCAAACACTGAACAGATGGTGATATTTATATTGATTTGCATATTAAAATATGCAAAAATCTGAGATGAGACAGGGTGGTGTGGCAGGTGCTTGCACATGCATTACATTTCATGCTGACCAGGATTTATGGAGTGGAAGTGTATGGAAGTTGGTGTATGCACACTTTTGTGCATCTGAATTTTTTTGTGTGTACGCACATTTCTACATTTGTCCGTACGCCATGTTTTAGTGTGAATTCTATGCACTGCGTTATACATGAGGTCCCAGATTTCTTAAGTTAATATTATTAGTAAATTTACCTGTTCTTGCTTAATTTGAATAGAATGTAGCCTTTGCATAAATAATGGCAGATACTGTTTACCCCTTTATAAGCTAACAATTTAATGTAATCGTCTTAATGCTGTGCTATATTTCTGTATTTAGACAATAGAATGACCTCAGATTGAATTAAGACAACTAGAAAGAAACATGAAATGTTAGACAGACAGGCATTAAGTACTGTATATATAGTTTTCTGACTATTATGTTTTTATGTTTAAGTGTACATATGCCAAACGTTGGTCCTAGTGTATGTGATAACAAATAGAAAGTCTTAAGAAATGTAACCTAGACACTGAAGGCTTAAACAGAACATTTTAGACCTTTTCTTTTTTGTGTGTGTATTATCAACTTCTTTATTTTTTGTGTAAATTGTTTGCATTGAATTTCACTAAAACCTTTAAAATGAAGACACATGAACTGTGTTTTTTTTCAAAGTGTCATACTAATTGCTGGAATATTTTTTTGATAGCTGTATTTTGAACTATTCTGAACTATTTGAATACCCTTGACAAGTATAACTACAGTAAATAATCATCACTTATGATATGTTTGAAAAATAAAAGAAGTTCATAAGAGCTTTTCTTAAGTTACATACTCTGTGTCCACAGTTAATACCTCCTGCAGCTTAACTGAGCCTTGTAGAAACAGCATATTAGGCTTCCATGCAAAGTACACATTAGATATACATGGATTCTTATTAGGCAGCTGAAGACTTGATCATTGTTCTTCATTGTTCTTCAAAAGCAGATTGCTTCTTTTACATAATTAAAACACTACTTTGCAAAAATCATGCTGACATTAAACAAAATATTACTTTGAAGAAGTCAGATTTCATGGCTTGCAAAACCTAATGAACTGGCTAATGAACTTTAAAATAAAAAATATTGTGTGGCACCAGTCTCTGTTTTATTTGTAATTTAAAAAAATAACCATTTTTAGCTCTGTACTGTTAAAGGTCCTTAGAATGGTGTCCATTATAGAAATACAAGATACAAAGTAAATATGCTTAAAATCAGAAGGTTTGTTTATCTTGTATACAAGTAGCATCACTTTATATTTAGAATATGTGATCAAAGATTACTTGAAATATTTAATTGTGACTTTATTGTTAAGTACAGATGTACTCTGGTGTAGGGCTGCCAACCATCCTCATTTTCCCAGATAAGTCCTCATTTTTAACTCTCCATGGACTGTCCAGGAGAGATTTATAAAATTTTGAAAATGTCTGGAATTTTAGCTCCTAAAATTCGAAAATCTCCATATCCTTATCATTGGTAAAATTGAAAGCCATACACCAATCAGCATTTGCGGAAGTAGTGTCCACACTTTTTTCCCAGAATCTTCCAGTAGTAAACAACACAGATATTGACAAGAATAGTCGATATCTGTCCAACCTGGCTTTTTCACTTCATCTTTTGAATTCAGCTTTATCTTCTTGCCGAGTAGACAGTTCATTATTAATGTTTCTTTCTTAAATTAATTGTAATCCTAATTCACTGTAACTAAGTGAATTAATTCAAAATCAAAATTATAATTTCATGTTTTCTGTATGAGATCTTATTTTCGATTTTTCTTTCGGCTGCATGGTTAAACAAGAAATTTCATACATCCAGGTACAGTCCATCATATTCAAGTGTGAAAAAGTACTGCTTTGTAATAATTTAATAGAAAATATTGTTACTATCATCTGTTATTCCAAAATGGATTTATAAATGTAAATGAATGAGTCAACTGTAAAAGTTTCAGTTAATTAAAAAAAAAATCACACATTTATTCTGTCATATAAATGCAATATCTTTTTAGTTATCAGTAATAAGTCACTTCTTCAAGTAATTTAACATTTTCATAATTCTTTCATTATGCCGTAAAGAAAGTGCAAGTTCACAGACTACTTGAATAACCAGTATACTTGTTTTTGAAATGGCAGAACAAATTCAATTAAGGGGCTAATGCTCACAAGATTAAATTTAAGTAGCATGATATGTAAAGATTTCTATTCATATTTATCCATGAACCCAGATTTCCTGAGAAAAATAGCTTCAGTGGAAAAATATAAAAGTATGTAGATAAATGCAAATAAACTAAATTGAAAAGAGTATTTTTTTTTTATTTTACTAGAAATTAATTTACCATATGTATACTTTTTTACAGGTTTATGACAGTTAAGCTATCCAAGTAAGAATGGAAGGAATGAAGTCTGTTAATTTAAGAGGCTTGACATATTCAAAATATTTAATGGGTTATTAGTTTGCCAGTGACTGTGATTGTGGTCATAATTATAGTGATAAACTGTTACTAAAGATTTATATAATTAAAAAAAAAAAAAAGACAGTATAAAGGCGTATTATGACATCATAGGGAAAGGCATCCTCAAAAGTCCTCATTTCCAGAGAAAGAGAGTTGGCAGCCCTACCCTGGTGACCACCATTGTACATCACTATTACCAAGTTATTACTTTCCAAATAGGCTTAGCACCTCACAAACAACTTAGTCCAAACAGGAGTTTGCAATGAGACAGCATCTGTATATCAAAACCAAACATACACCCTACTTTAAAATCTAGATTTCTTCTTTCTGTCAAGTAAGTTTACTTTCTCAACAAGTAATGTAATACTCTGGAAAATCAATTATTTACAGATGTTAATTAAAAAAAAAAATTTCTTACATTTGTCTTCATTGAGTTATTGTATTCAAAATATTCAATGATCGAGTGAAATAAATGTAAAAAATGATGTTTCATAAAACTTCCTACATTATAAAATTACTGAACACCCGTAAATTCCTGATAGATCATTGCTGTTCTTTCAATTTATTCAACAAAAACAAAAATTTACGGACTTACTTTTTACCCTGTCCATCCTCTACCTTCATTTTGCCATATTTTAATTGCTACACTAATGTGATATTTTATGCTGTGGTTGATCTTGCTTAGCAGCCTATAATGCACTGAAAACAATCTTTACGTTCATTATAAACAATGACATTTTAGGACGTAGCAACAATTCTACAAACCAGGGGTGGATGATAGCAAGTGAAAAGCAAAATATTTGGCGTACAATGTCACTGAAAGGTTTGCTTCTGCCTCTAGCACTAATTATTGCAGAGATTCGCTCATTAACCTCATTTATTTTAATTTGCTTACTTTTTCATTATGTTGTCTGTATCAGTTTTCATTGTGTAAATGTATTAGTGACAATTAGCAGAAGTATTATTTTTATGGGCTACATTGCATGAACAGAATACATTAATCTGAAAAATAAATACAAATGTCAGCAAAACTTATTTTATTTAGAAAATGTGCTAATAAAGAAGTTTTAACCAAAGATTACCTCCCATCACTTGTCATTTATTCTCGCATTAGCAGGGGTACAGGGCACTGCCTGGGGTGGAATAAACTGCAGGTGCAGTCACTAAATAAATTCTTCATAAATAAAACTTTTGGCACAAACCCAAATTTGACAGAGTAAACCCACCATGGGGAGCAACTTTGCATACCTGTGGCAAGTCCCAAGAATGTTTCCTAGGGGCACTTTCCTAATAAAGCACATGAACAGTCACTATATAAAGTTGACAAGGGGGACAATTTTCAAACAAACAAACACACATTTAGTTTTATATATTAGATAAAGTCCTAGGTTTCTAAATGACTATAAATATATATTTTCTTTCTTATCATTAAACTGAAAACAGTTGACAGTCTAATTAGTTATTTTTTATTTTTTTAGTACACACCCAAAATAGAATGCAGATCTGGGCTATGTTTCCTGAAACCAATACATCTTAACAATTAATAAGCATCTTTAAGATGCACATATATAATATACAAGCAATTTTTTCATGTGTTTCTCAGAACCATTCTTAAGCAGCCTCTTTACAAATGAGCATAAAGTAGTACTTATCTAACCCCACCCATGAAGGTGCCTAAAAAAAAGCTTTATAAGTTGATTGAAATGCAGTCGATTGACAATAATATCATTATATTTTTTCATTATTGGTCCTTCAGTGGAATGAAATAAACTTAGGAAAGGTAATATAAAGTAAACGTGACATCATAATTTAATAACCAAATACGACCAAGAGTATAAATAAGACTAAAATTGAACAATTATTGTTTCTAAGACGAGCACAAAAAAAATGACAGGCACACCATAAAAGAAAAGCACACTTCCCTAAAGATGAGCCTATTCTTCTTTAAATGACAGCTCACTGCCATTGTGAACTAGAATAAGTCTGCACATCACATCTTATTTTACTCTCTTTCAGATACACAGACATATTAAATCTAATTTTTCCACAATCATTATATGAAGTAAATAAATTCCATCGTGTATTAAAAATTTCCACAGTCCTTTGGACACAGCATGGTGTATTTACTTCTCAAATATTATATTATTTTATAGAGAACCCACAAGAAGACCATTGAAGCGTATTTTCCATATAGCTATGCCTATAACTTGCTTTCCACGTGCTCCGGGTTCGTTTGTGTGCAGGGTTATATTGTTTTTTAGCCTCTGTCTGTGGATTAGTTACAAGCATCTACAAGTATTTACAAAGGAGATGCCTGCTCTCAATCAGTAGTTGTCCACCACTAATCTTGCCATTTCTTGTCTTTTGACACACTGTCAAATTGGCTCAGTGGAGGCATTTTGGATACTCCCAGGGTACCTTACCATATGTGTAAAAAGTTCTTAGTGATTGCAAATCTCCTGTATGATTAACGAAGAGAACCTTAATGGTAGATGTAACAATGTGTCAAGAGTCTCGTTGTATAAACGGGTATCAACTCAGCCCACTTGTTTAATTTAAATAATGTGTAAGTATTGGTTTTGTGAGCTTGTTCTCATAAACACAAGCTCAGAATTCAATGGATATTATTGTGAATGGGCTTTTTTATTGCAGTTGTACTACCTCAATCCATACAGACAATTAGTAAATGCAATACTATACAAACCTAATTTAATTTCATCATGAAAATGTTGTAATCTATATTACTAAACGACAGTTTAATTTATGCACGGCGGATGCGGCGGACGCACCGAAGCGCATGCGCACTGTGGCGCGGCGCCCCAGAGTCAAACGTAGCGGCTTCCCAGAGTCGGTAGGTGGCGCCCACACAACACAACCTGTAAACGAAACTTGCTCAAATCCACTGTGCCAGCAGTCTGTGTGGCATGTTCAATTATGATTCCTAACAGTAAACGATGTCTACCTAAAACAATAAACGGAGGCTCCTACAACGCGCTTCACAAACACCACACGCAAGAACGCATGGATAAAAACAATACACGGAGGTTCCCACAATGCGCTTCAGACACACCAGAAGCAAAGACATCACGGCTCCACAATGAAAGAGCTCAACTAACGGAGATACAAAACGAGCCCATAGAGCGTGCCTACAACGCGCTTCTGACACAGCACAGCAAAGGAGGCACGGCTCCAAATGCAGGGAGCTCAATGATTAGTAATACAAACACGAGCCCGTATGGCTATGACCTGTAAACGAGCCCGTATGGATAAAAACAATGAACAGAGGCGCACACACACAAAGAAACCACTTTAGTTCAAATAGGTTTATTTAATTAAATGGAAACTTTACCATACCTACGACCTGTGAACTAAACATGAGGTAAAGCGTGCACGCCAGGTTGTACAGCCGCCCAAATGCTACCGCCCACACCACCGCATATATGACGACACAGCCATAGCAAAACAAGAGAGACTGCATGAATAAAAACAATAAAAGAAGCGCGTTGAAATGAACTTTCCCAGGACGCACCCACCATCCATGATATTTCATCCCTCTAAATATCGGAGGGAACAGAACGTGATTGCCATTCTTGGATTTGCGATTCTTTCGAGAATCGCGGACCTGCTGGTTTCAATAATAATAAATCTGAGTATTCCAAAGGCAGAGGCAGCACAAATTTATAGGCTGAAATCCTAGCATTTCCTGAGGTCCTGTGAAAATCATTTACTTCCACATTTGGTCAATACACAAATTGTGTGCATATCCATTTTTGTGTAATTTTGAGAGTCTATGCATATTGTGTCATGAACATGCACGTCCTACACAAAATATAAACAGTGTGAGAGACAAAAATGTTTTTGGGGTAAAACAGAGGCATAGATGCTGTTATAAGCCATGGTTAAGATCAAAATTTAGCTTTGCCAAACAGTTATTTATTTTAAAATTTCCTAAATCACTAGTCTGCGGTGGGTTGGCACCGTGCCCGGGATTGGTTCCTGCCTTGTGCCCTGTGTTGGCTGGGATTGGCTCCAGCAGACCCCTGTGACCCTGTGTTTGGATTCAGCGGGTTGAAAAATGGATGGATGGATAAATCACTAGTGTCTTACACGGTCTTTCTTTTTTGTTGATCAAAGTTTACTTTTTCTTCTTTGGACTACTCACTTTTGAGACGTTGTACTGTATAACTTTCTCATTTTAAGAATAAATGCAGTTTTTTCTTTTCGTTATATCTGTCCTCTGAAATTTACTCAACTTGTAGACTTTTTATATATTGGATATTTTGATAATAATTCACCCAGGTCTCCTCAGAGTTATTGTATTATAGGAATTTTCGATAAAACAATAATTTAGACAATGGTAAGTGTTACAATAGTCAATGCGCCAAAAAAATTGTGGTGGACGGCTGGGGCCCTTGCCCGGCTAAGATGCCTGTATAATGGAAGGTCTGGGGGAGATATTGGTCTGGTCAGTTAATGTCCACTTTAAACAGAAATCTATTTTTATTTGTTCTTATGTTTGTTCATTTAAAAATATGACCAAAAACTTTATTGCTTTATTTGTTTTCATGTACAGTAACCTATTTGTAAATATTGCATATGTAACATGTTAATGTTTTATGAATTTTAAGCTCCACAGCACCTAGTGAGACTTAATTTTCATTTTTTCTCATGGTCCAATAATATTCTACTTAATAGAAATTCTTCACACATCCCTTTAGCACATTTTACGAGTGCTTCACTTGATTTTCATTTGATAGGATATAAAAATTGTAAGAATGTGACTTTCTGATGCTTGATTCTTATTTGTCTGTAATAAAGCCAAATGTTTTTCACAGTTCTTCAAAACTTTGATAGATTAATTACAATCCTATGTTGCACATGTCTAAAAATATGGCATATAGTAGTATACTTAGCCCATCTTTTCATACTTAAATATAGGGAGTTCCTTAATCGGATAGGTTCCAGCTTCCCTGCTCAGGATACAGCTAGTTTGAAAGATGGATGGATGGATGAGCTTCTTAATTACCTCATGTACTGCCTATTTTTAGGACTTACAGTAAGTGCTCTTCATGTGCATGTCTGGAAAGCAGAAAACTCTAGGTGTGTGTTTATGTGCCATGAGCCCACTATGAAGGAGGTATTCTGTCCTAATTAAACTCTCCTTCTCTGAGCCACCCTTTCTCCATTACAGAATGTGACTTGTTGTTTTTTATGTAGAATAAAGTCACACCTCTGAATGTGAGTTCTACATTTTCAACAGCTGCCACATAGTGAAGTGCTATTGTTTGTCCTTATTTATTCTTTTTGCAGGAATTGAATCTTTTGTTTAACCATAAATACTTTCACTGTCTGAACTTTTTTTCAAACAGCTAATTTCTACTTGATATTCAGGGACTATATATATGGGGCATGAATGGTTTAAATCAAGTATGGTGTAAGATTTGGAGATCTTAGGCTTAAGTATTTAGAAAACAGAAGAAAATTCATTAATATATCAACATTTTTCAAACTGCATCAAATTTAGTTCTAACAGCTGGCAACCATTGTATCTTTGGTTCATTTAAAACTAATCTCAGTTTAAATCATTATCATTTTACATTCTGGTTCCACTATAGACCAGACAACTTACAGGAAAAGTCAGCATTAAAAAGAGCAGCTGAGAAATTAGCACAAAAGTGAATGATCCTAAGGAGTAAGTATCAACACCATGATGCCTAAGTGAATTGGTTAATGGCAGTAGTCCATCCTTTGAAAGATTGGTCTTATATTTGGATTGACTGAGCTTACTGAGTTAATATTTACTTTGGCAGTAACAGATATACTAAACGTATGTAGAGTAAGAGCTTATGTTCCTGCACATGACATTGAATCATTTATGTTAGTCCGGACCTCTTGCACCTTGTACATTATGATTGCCATTATTCTGAAAAGCAGTAGCAGCAGACAAACAGTAAGTCCAGACGGAACAAAACCTTGTGCTTCCTCTGGAGTGTCTTGATACACAGAATCCAAGTCTTTGCTAAAAAATAGCTTGATGCAGTGATGTGCAATACTACATACTAGTCAATACATTGTAACCCTTACATCAGTTCACATCAGTTCATATATGGATTATCTTTCATTTACTTTAGCTAAACCACCTTTGGGCATCATCTATCACTTAATTTTTATTATTCCTTTAACAAAACCTTCATTCAACTTTGTGGATATAACATCAGATTTTATTCATGCACCTTATGCTAGTGTATTAATTTTCTGTGAAAAGGTTATATAGACATCCAGGGGTCACGTTTAAAACAAGAACATAGTGTTTTTATTAAGTCCATTCCCAAAGAAACACAGCCTGATTTAAACTGTGGCTTGGGTTAAATAAGAGCACGGTAGATACAGTATCTGCAAAAACCACAATGTCTTTTTAAAAATAAGTATTACTGTACATGTAGGAAGTAAAAGTGTTAGATTGGGACAATGAGAGGTCTGAAACTTGAAAGTACACCTTATGAAAAGGACCTAGAAGTCACAGTGGACATATCAGTGTGCAGAAGTGATTGAGAAGGCTAATGGGAAGTTAGGTTACATATCGCAATGTGTGGAGTACAATTCAAGGGAGGTTATGTTCAAGTTATATAAAACACCAGTAACGGCACACTACAGGGTAGCTCTTCTTTTCTCCACCCTAATGACCCGCTTCTTCTCTTCTTTTGTCGGCATCTTCTCATGTTAAAACTGTTTAAGTCAGTGTTTGTGTTGCAATTACTTAGTAAATTTTCTTTCATTTTTAACTTAAGCTGGCACTTAAGTCTTCAATCTGTCTCAAGAATGATTTAAGATATAAAGAGGTAGGGGAAATGACGGTGAAGGTAGTAAGGATGAGAATGGCACCAGTATGCATGTGCCACCCGGCCACTTTGCTGGCCGCTGCCGAGAGTTGATTCTACAATAGAATAAAATAAAAATAAAATGAGAAATAACATTGGAGGTCAATCATCACCCCGAAAGCGTATAGCAGACGTCACATAGTATATGTGTACCAAATTTCAGGTCAATAGGTCAAACGGTTTGCGAGCTAGAGGTGATTTAAAATCCTGGAAAGACAAATTAACAGCCATGGTAGCATATTATGTAAAAAGATTAGAGAGGCCTCACCTTGAATTTTGTGGCAGCACCAGAGAAGACAAAAATTCCAACTAAAAATTGAAATAAAATTCTAAAATTTAACACAAGTAATTCTCACTGGTGGATCACAAGTTATCATATTTGAAAGTTTCATTTTGAGCATTGCCTTTTATATGGATAAAATTAAAGAAACATATTAATGGGCACTATATTTGCAATGACAATGGAAATAACGCTTTATAATTTCGATTGTCATTTTTGGTCCGGCTTCTGTAGTTCAGCACAATAAAAGCAATAATCTTTCTGCTGCACCAAAAGGGGGCACAAAGTTATTTTATATCTGTGTGACCATCCAAATTTTGTTTTCATTGCTAATTAATTTTGCAAGTAAGTTACATTACATTCAGAAAATTCACGTGCAGAATGTAATCTGTTGTTTGTCATTGTCTGTGGACTGCAAGATTTTAGTTTAAAAAACTGAATTAGTATGAATTCCAAATGACATTATAACAGAAAGACAGAAAAGGACATCAAAGTAGGCCATGCAGTAACAAAAGAGTGCGTAACATGCCACCATGCTATCATTTAAAATAATATCTATCTTTCCAGCATGGATCTGACATTTTATGGCATAAAGTGAGCTGTATCATATTTAACATGTTGCATGGACTATTTTCTATACGTTTGTATGTCTTCAGTTGAGTTTACTACACACGGTACAGTAACCATTTTAATGTCTGCCTAGTATATCCTTGAACACCAAAGATTCATTTTCAATTAAAGTTGACTTATGAGAAGCATTTCTTTAAAACGGCTCAGTTTAGCTGTTTTCCATTAGTGTCTTCTTCTTAGTTTAGCTATCTATAGCCTATTTTCCTGACACAGTGGAAGTCCCTTGACAGTTTACATACCCAACTGGTTACCTAATAGCTATCTGCTTACCGACAACACCTAACCTTTAGATTTTAATGAGCTGTCCATATACCGATGTGTTATTTACACTTGGCATAAATTCAGAGACTATTTATGCATTTAATGAGACCCACTGTAAGAGCATCATCAATTTATATTAGATATTCCCCAGCTCCCTTTGTGCTGATTCCTAAACAAAATAGCGTCAGCCCTCAAAGTGCACTATGCTAATTTTTATTGATGGGTCCTATCAAGAAATTAGCAAACAATGCATTCAAAGCGCCTGTAATGGAAACCAAGGGCACAAAAATAATGAGCACCTTTCCTGTTTTCTCATGCCAGCATCTTCATGGAAAGGTGCAGTTTGCCATCTGGATTTACTTATTAATGTAGGCCAGAGTAGGGGTTAAAATAACTGTGTCTATTCCACTGATTACAAAAGCTTCTGTCTTACTTACTAGTTTATTTTATATGTACACTACGTACACATAATCTGAAACTGATCTGAATAACTAAGACAAAAGAGCCATAACCAAGGTAAACTACTGCTGACATCTTTAAATTACATCAAGAAATGTAACAAGTTCATTTACAAACTTTTGAAATAAATTTGATTTCAAGTTATTTGCAGCATTTAACCTACATAATTAGTTACAAAAATTGACATATTGCAACACATTTATACATGTTTCTGTTTTAAATATCAGAGAATGCAGAACAGAGATTTTGCATTCTAAGCATAAAAAGAAAATACAAGTCGGATGTTTATCTAATGTAGTTTGTTGAGTTCGTACGGTCTTGTTTTACAGGAAAACGTTTCCTTTTAATTCACTATTGATGACCCCTTTAAAATGCAGTTAAAGAATGTAGCATTATTTCTTTTATTGTTAGTTTTTATTTAGTCAGCTCTAATATTAGATTTTATTTAAAACTTTAAAACTTTAAAAACTTCAGAGTCTCTTTTCTGTTAGACTGGTTAGTAGTGAAGATCTCCTTAAATCTGATCATATAGCCTGGCTTATCATCTGACACCTTCATCACATGCAGAAGATGACACAGGGCAGGCAAAATCATCAAGAAGGACACATACTTTTCTGCCCCAAGCAACTCTATCACATATCTGTAATGAAAGCATAACTCATATGATATGAACGCATGCACTTGGATTTAAACCTTTGGAACTGCTGAGAAATGTCATCTTTTAAAAGAACTGATACCAAGGCAGTATTAACTTGATCAGAAATGACAATCAATACATTGACAATTTTATAACATTCTTTTTATTTCATAAAACTGTTCTACTCGCAAGAGATGGAATATTTTAAAACGAAGTGGTAACCTTTCTGGTTCATTATTCCTTGCACTGTTTGAAAGACTCTTATCTTGTTATCATCAAAGCAACCTCACACCATAACAATTCCTTTGCCATACTTGACAGAAGGCATTAAGCACTCCTCCAGCATCTTTTCATTTGCTCAACATCCACTAGAAGTAATGGAGACTGAAAATGGGGCTTTGCAGTCATATGTGCATAAAAATTATAAGACAAGTCATCTCAAGCAGCAACACGCAGCAGCCTTAGTAATGTCTTGGTTATATTTTGAAATCAGTTCAGCTGGTAGATTTCTGTGATTCGAAATTTTTGAACGCTAGTGTGCACTATACTAATAGATAATTTAATACTAATTAAATAATAATTAATAATAATTAATAATAATAAGATAATTTAAGTTATCATTATGCAACTGAAATGTTGTTGAATTCGTTTTGTAAGCTCCTAAAATGTAAATTGATATAAATTCTCACTAGATTTCTTTGGAAACTGACAGCATTAATATGATAAGTTACAAAAATTAGAAATTCTTACTTGCAAGGCTCTAGACATTTTTCAGCCATCTCAATTTTGTCAAATTCACTGAGCATTGATTTCTTTGGTGGGTGACGGTTGCTTGCACGACATTATATTTTAACAGTCATATAGTCATTTTGGGCACATCCTTAATGAGAGGTTCTTCTTTTTGTTCCATTTCAAACTGCTGCCTTCTTAGTTTGACTGCATTAGCTGGACTGTGGTTGAAGTGTCCAACTAGCTTTTCACATATTGCCAGCACACTGTCAACTCCACAGTCCCGAAGTGCAATTATGATGGACTGCTGTATACTGTACACAATGCGCACGACATGTGTTTGTGGGGCATAAGTCTGGCTGTAGACATCATTTTGCGTGCATTGTCCGTGTCTGTTGTGGACACTTTTCCATGTACTGTATTTCCCACTGCGATGCAACATCAAGAAAATGTTTAACACATTCCTCTACAAAATGTGTCTTCTCTGCAAGTGTTACTCCTAGTGCAAAAAAAATTATATGTTCACAAACTGTCTATGTAGTGAGCAGTTATACTGAGGTAGTTGTGGCTGCTAAATGATGTACAATTTCACTGCCTTTCCACTTCTAAGTTGCTCCATCCTTATTGATTTTCGAGGTGAAGCAATTGTCTGATGCGATGGCAATATATATGTAACATCAGTGCTTGGCAGTCTAATTATTTTGAGAAACCCTTCATCCTCAGCAATGCTCAAAGGTCTACAATCACAAGCAGACCATTTTACTATTGAATTTTTTAGCACAGTCCCCTTCGCATCAGGCACCACTCGATTTGACACATATTTGTGAATTATAGATTGTGGTGCACTGCCACTCAAACTATTTGGTTTTGCACGGGCAAGTTTTACTTTAAAGTGATAGGATAATGAAGTAGTGTTCCCATGGTATTTGAATTCGGCAGCAATTCAGGCAATTTTTTAAAATGAAGTGAACCAAGTAGTACCGTTCCTTTGCCTTTCCATCAGCTTCCCCTCGAGATGGTAACCGAATGTTTAGTTTTTTAATGGTGAATTCTAGGATTGTCACGAGCGAAACTCTCACATTGCTTAAATCCGGGAATAAATACTATAGGCCTCTATTAAAATCTTCCATTTATTGTATCAGAATTAGCAATGCAGTAATGCAAGAATTAATGCAATTAAATAGATAATAACGTGATATGACTAAAATTATCTCTAATGCACTAATTTTCCCAACACTTATACAAAAGAACACATACAGTATCCATTGAATCTAATGGTGCTGTTTGTTTGCCAGAAGGGAAGTGTGAGAAAAGTGACTGTGCAGGGTGCCTTTAATAATACTGTTTGACCTTAAAGGGCACTGATTGTTATACAGTATATGTTTTATATATATTTTGTATTTATATTATACACATATACGGACGTGAAGGTCTGTGATACAGTTTGTATATTTGTAGCTGGAAATCCACAATGTATCTTAAAACAGTTTTTTATTCGTAAGCTTTCGATTCCTGCCAGGAATCATCATCAGAGGAACATGGAACATGGATGAAGGATTTAGAAATTGTAGAAAGGATTTAGAGAAGTACTGCTCAGATTAAATAGGCTGAAATCAAACAAATCACCAGGACCAGATAATATTTACCCTTTAGTTCTTAAGGATGCTAACGAGTACATGTATATACCCTGCGACAGAATCCGAAGGACAGGAAAATGGCAAATATTATCCCATTATATAAAAAGGGTGACCAGGTAGATCCAAGCAACTATAGGCCAGTAAGCTTAATATGCATCACAGGAAAACTAATGGAAGGAATTATTAAGGAACAAATTGAACAGCACATGGCAAGGCCAAAAGTTTTTCTGAACTTTACTGATATACTTTAATTCTATAAGGAAGCAACAAAAGGATATGATCAAAGGGGAATATATGATATTATTTATCTTGACTGTCAGAAAGCATTTAATAAGGTGAGAAGTTGGGTCTCAAACTAAAAGAAGTTGTAGTTCAGGGTGATGTTTTTAGATGGGTACAGAATTGGCTCAGACACAGGAAGCATAGGGTGATGGTGCGAGGAACCTTATCAGAAATGGCAGATGTTAAGAGTGGTGTTCCACAGGGGTCAGTGCTAGGGACGCTGCCATTTTTAATAAATATAGATGATTTAGATAGGAATATAAGTAATAAGCTGGTTAAGTTTGCAGATGATACCAAGAAAGGTGGATTTGACAGATAATTTGGAATCCGTTAAATCATTACAGAAGGTCTTGGACGGCATATAGGCTGGGCAGATTTGTGGTAGATGGAATTTAATGATAGATAGATAGATAGATAGATAGATAGATAGATAGATAGATAGATAGATAGATAGATAGATACTTTATTAATCCCAAGGGGAAATTCACATACTCCAGCAGCAGCATACTGATACAAAAAAAAAATTTAAACTAAAGAGTAATAAAAATGTAGGTAAAAACAGACAATAACTTTGAATAATGTTAACGTTTACCATCGGGTGGAATTGAAGAGCCGCATAGTTTGGGGGAGGAACGAACTCCTCAGTCTGTCAGTGGAGCAGGATAGTGACAGCAGTCTGTCGCTGAAGCTGCTCCTCTGTCTGGAGATGATACTGTATAGTGGATGCAGTGGATTCTCTATAATTGATAGGAGCCTGCTGAGCGCCCGTCTCTCTGCCACAGATGTAAAACTGTCCAGCTCCATGCCTACAACAGAGCCTGCCTTCCTCACCAGGTTGTCCAGGCATGAGGCGTCCTCCTCCTTATTGCTGCCTCCCCAGCACAACACATGCGTAGAAGAGGGCACTCGCCATTACTGTCTGATAGACCATCTGCAGCATCTTATTGCAGATGTTGAAGGACGCCAGTCTTCTAAGGAAGTATAGCCGGCTCTGTCCTCTCTTGCACAGAGAATCAGTGTTGGCAGTCCAGTCCAATTTATCATCCAGCTGCACTCCCAGGTATTTATAGGTCTGTACCCTCTGCACACAGTCACCTCTGATGATCACGGGGTCCATGAGGGGCCTGGGCCTCCTAAAATCCACCACTAGCTCCTTGGTTTTGCTGGTGTTCAGGTGTAGGTGGTTTGAGTCACACCATTTAACAAAGTCCTTGATGAGGTTCCTATAATCCTCCTCCTGCCCACTCCTGATGCAGCCCACGATAGCAGTGTCGTCAGCGAACTTTTGCACGTGGCAGGACTCCGAGTTGTATTGGAAGTCCGATGTATATAGGCTGAACAGGACCGTAGAAAGTACAGTCCCCTGCGGCGCTCCTGTGTTGCTGACCACAATGTCAGACCTGCAGTTCCCGAGACGCACATACTGCGGTCTGTTTGTAAGATAGTCCACAATCCATGCCACTAGGTATGAATCTACTCCCATCTCTGTCAGTTTGTGTTACATTGTGACATTGTGCTAATGTCTGTAAATGTAAAGTATTACACATAGGAAGTAAAAATGTAAGGCTTGAATACACAATGGGAGTTTTGAAAATCAAGAGTACACCTTATGAGAAGGATTTAGGAGTCGTAGTGGACTCTACACTATCAACTTCCTGGCAGTGTTCAGAAGCCATTAAGAAGGCTAACAGAATGTTATGTTATATAGAAACATGCATGGAGTACAAGTCTAAGGAGGTTATGCTCAAGCTTTATGATGCACCGGTGAGGCGTCATCTGGAGTACTGTGTGAGGTTTTGGTCTCCAAACTACAAAAAGGACATAGCAGCGCTAGGAAAGGTCCAGAGAAGACTGACTAGGCTGATTCCATGGCTACAGGGAGAAATTATGGAGAAATATTAAAAAAGCTGAGCCTTTTCAGTTTAAGCAAAAGAAGATCAAGAGGTGACATGATTGAAGTGTTTAAAATTATGAAGGGAATTAGTACAGTTGATCGAAACTGTTATTTTAAAATTAGTTCATCAAGAACATGGGAACACAGTTGGAAACTTGTTAAGGGTAAGGTTGTTTTTCTTTACACAGAGAACCATAGACACTTGGAATAAGCTACCAAGTAGCATGATAGACAGTAAGACTTTAGGAACTTTCAAAATTAAACTTAATATTTTTTTAGAAGAATTAAGTGGATAGGACTGGTAAGCTTTGTTGGGCTGAATGGCCTGTTCTTGTCTAGATTATTCTTATGTTCAAATGTTCTAATGATTAGATTTATGGGAATCCAACTCAATATATAACAAGTAAGGAGGGGAGTATAGGTGGATATGGGGGTGGGGGGGATTGATGAGGTGGGATTCGGAGGGTGTTGGTGATAAAGTCTTATTTATTATTTGCATAACAAATACAAGATTTCCTTTGATTTCCAGCTATATATATAGTGGTAGTGCTGCTGCCTCACAGTAAGGAGACCTGAGTTCGCTTCCTGGGTCCTCTCTTCATGCAGTTTGCATGTTCTCCCCGTGTCTGCGTGGGTTTCCTTCGGGTTATATGGTTTCCTCCCACAGTCCAAAGACATGCAGGTTAGGTGCATTGGCAATCCTAAATTGTCCCTAGTGTGTGCTTGGTGTGTGTGGGTGAGTGCGTGCATGGGTGTGTGTGTGTGTGTGTGTGATGATGCCCTGCCCGGGGATTTGTTCCTGCCTTGCGCCCTGCGTTGGCTGGGACTGGCTGCATAGGACCCCTGTGACCCTGTAGTTAGGATATAGCGGGCTGGATAATGGATGGATGGATATATATATATATATATATATATATATATATATATTATATATATATATATATACAGTGGAACCTCGAGATACGATCACCTCTGTATACGAGAAATTCAAAATACGAGGAAAGTATGAGCGAAAAATTCAGATCTAAATACGAGCATTGGCTCACGTAACGAGCCACGAGCCAGGCTGTGGGTATAGCTTCGCGGTTTAGCGAGGGGGCATGGTAGCTGTAGCGAGCCGCAGGGCGATCTGCGGTGTCTGCGTTTCTCACCTAAGTGCACAGGTGGGAAACTGCCCACATCCATGATTTGTCCTGTGGCTGATGGGCTGGGCAGGGTTGCCACCCGTCCTTTAAAATACGGAATCGTCCCGTATTTGAGAATGAAATTGCGCGTCCCGTTTTGAATCAATACGTATGCGTCCCTTATTTTTTTGTATTAAAAGTGGTAACCCTAGCAGCTGCCATGTCTTCCTCGCATATATAGAGAAGCGCGAGCCGGTTAAGGGGGAGAAGAAGTAAAAGAAAAGAGAGGAGAGGAGAGAGAACGGAGGTTGCAGGAGGAGGCAGGAATCCGCAGCAGTAGGAAGTCGGTGCGAGAGAGCGAGCGAGTACAGGCTCGCGTGTAGCTGAACAGGCGAGCCAAACAGCTGAAGCAGGACGGTGTAAAGAAGGTCAGCTGCATTAAGTGTCTCGCCTGTTGCAGAGCCCGCATGGGAGAAGCAGGTGAGACGCTAACAGAGAAGAAGCACCGGGGATTGTCATCTGTTTTTTGAAGACTGCTTCCTGTTGACGTTTTAACCTCGTGTTAAAGGATTGTTATTCTTATGTACTTTAAACCTCCACTTCACAACTGTTTTAAGGATTATTTATTTAAAGATTTATTGAATGCTCTACTGCACTTTGGACACCTGTTTTGATTCTTTTAATAATCAGTTATATTATTTACCAGTGTTATTTATTAAAGGTAGACAACAGTATATATAATTTAAGTGTTATTTGTTAGGAAAATTGATTTTTATGTTAATATATTTGGGATGCGGAACGGATTAACTGGATTTCCATTATTTTCAATGGGGACGTTTGTTCTAGATACGAGAAATTCGCTATACAAGCTCAGTGCTGGAACGAATTAAACTCGTATCTAGAGGTTCCACTGTATATATATATATATATATAGAAGGGGGTTCCCAAAAATAGCCGGAATTAATAATTTTTACTTTCTGAAACTTTAGTCTCCTTCAAAGTATTCTCCATGTAAATGAATGCACTTGTTCCAACAGTTTTCCCACTGGTGGAAGCATTTTTGGAATCGCTGAAGAGAAACGTTGTCCAATGACTGCAGCGATTTTTCTTTGACTTTCTCCATGGTACAGGAGCAATGTTTTTTCTTAAGAACAGCGAGTCTGCGTTAAATTTTGTTTTCAGTTTGGGAAAACAGCTTCTAAAACTTTGATGATGCTTGAATCTGCTAAGAGGAAGCTTTAAATAAAACACATGTCTACCAGTGGTTTTCGCTTTCAAACGAGGGCAAATGCCACATGATCTTACTCCATGTGACTTTTTCTTGTTCTTGCATATGAAAAAAGAACAAAAAGGAAAGTATTTTTGTACCGTGGATGAAGTCAAAGAAAAACTGCTGCATATTTTGGACAACGTTCCCCTCTGCAATTTCAAAAATGTTTCCACCAGTGGGAAAATTTTGTGAATTTCCCCTTGGGATTAATAAAGTATCTATCTATCTATCTATCTATCTATCTATCTATCTATCTATCTATCTATCTATCTATCTATCTATCTATCTATCTATCTATCTATCTAAACCGTTGGGATAAGTGCATTCATTCAGATAGAGAGTACTTTGAAGGAGACTAAAGTTTCAGGAAGAAGCAATTATTTTTTTTCAATTCTGGTTATTTTTGGGTACCCCCCTGTGTGTGTGTGTATATATATATATATATATATATATATATACAGTGCATCCGGAAAGTATTGACATCACATCACTTTTTCCACATTTTGTTATGTTACAGCCTTATTCCAAAATGGATTAAATTCATTTTTTTCCTCAGAATTCTACACACAACACCCCATAATGACAACGTGAAAAGGTTTACTTGAGATTTTTGCAAATTTATTAAATTAAGGAAGTAAATGCATTGGTGAACTTTTCACAAAAGTCAAAATGTGTCCACTTATGTTCATCACTGACAGTTACTCTACGAAATCTAAAGCTTCTCACCCCCGCCAAAACATTCCCTTCAATTTGGATGAGAGTGTGGTCATCTTTCTGTGTTATTAAGTCTATGACAAGCTCCTTGGTTTTGCTGACTTTAATGGTAAGAGTTTTCTCCTTGCACCACTGTGTCAGCAGGTAAACCTCTTCTTTGTAAGACATTCATCATTGTTGATGATCAGGCCTATGATGATTGTAGTGTTATCATTAGGTTTAATGATGTAGTTTGAGCTCGTCTGGCCACACAGTCATATGTGACCAAGATATTGAAAAGAGAAGCTATTACACTATCCTGTGGACAGCCTGTGCTGAGGGCTTGGTTAGACGATGTGATGCTGCCAATCCCTGTATGATGAGCTCTGGTAGTTAGGAAGTCCAAAGTGTGGTAAGTTAGCATGTTTGGTATCAGTTTTGATGGTAAAACAATGTTAAATGGTGAACTCTCTCTACACAAGATTTTGTAATAATAATGTTATTTTGCAGATGTGCCAGTGTAGTATGAAGTGCAAAGGATATGGTATTCTCTGTATGAAAAACAACAAAAATCTGCAATGTTAGATGAACAAAGACAACAAGGAGCACAAGGAAAGAAGATTATGAGGGCTATCATATCCTGTGAAAAGAGTTTGTTATATATGCAATGTGATCAAAATAGATGGACTTACGTGTACCATTGCACTGTTCAGTTTAATACGTCCCAGCACAATTAATGTGAGTTCTAATGGTCTGTAGTCATTCAGGTAGTTTACTTTTGTTTTCTTAGCCACAGAGATGATTATTGAGCTTTTGAAGCAGATGGGGACCACACATTCTCTAAGTGAAATATTAAAGAAGTTACTGAAGACGTAAGGTAATTGGTCTCTGTCTCTCCTTTCATTTTCTAGTGAAGCACAGGGCATCTAATATCATCGACATCCTCACTCAATCCAAAGCAGTTTGTTTGGCTACCTCCTAAGTTAGTCCTGCTAATCCTGCATGTTGCTGAAATTCCCGGTCTGTTTGGTGCATCCTCTCTTTCTTTGACCCTGGAGATTAAATTCCACTAACTGTCTGGTTAATGCTTGAGTCTTTTCTCAACACATGTCCAATTCATCTCCATTTACTGTCATAATTGGTCACTAAACATTTTTATAATGTGCCCTGTAATTCCACTTTGATCTGATGCCTTATGGACATTTAAAAAACCCTCCTTATTTCATGCACAAAAACAGTGTGAGATGAATCAAGCAAAGCTGCAGGCAAATGAATGGCAGCAAAGCAGGCAAAGAAAGCTTTAAGTTCTTCAGGAAAAGTAAATATGGATAAAAATAGATTAGGCTTTACTTTTCTCTTCTTGGTCCTACCATTGTATCAGGCAATCTGTGCATATGATGTATTTAAGGATTACAATAAAGAACATCCTTGAACATTGCCAAAAAACAAGCCAATAAGGAATATTTTCCACTCGCCCTTATGGAATTCCAAGAATATGCAGGTTGTAGCAGTGTTACTTAAGAACTGCATCTCCCAGCAGTCCCTGCTGGGGCTGCTGGGGTCAAAGGTAGCCACAGGCAGTTAAAAGGAGGGTAGAGGGCAAAGAGGAAAATAAGTTTTGGTTTGTTTTGTTTGTTGCGGTTATTTGTCGTCTCTCCTGCTGTTATTTGAACTCTGATCATCTTGTCTTGGACTGTATTCGTTTGTTGGAGTCTGGATTGTCTGTCTACCTGTGCACTGAGAGCTGTGTTGGATTTTTGGGTTTTCCGGAAGAGTGGAGTGCTCCCGAATCAACCATCAACCTCATCAGTAACTACCAGTAGGACTGTATTTTCCCTTCTCCATTTCAACATACAGATCGCTGGACTTAACTTGGTCACTATTCGTCTTTCAACCTGTTTGTATATATGGACTTCGCTGTGTGGTGTTTGTGTTTATTTTGTTTATGTGTAATATCGCCGAAGGGGTCGGGGTGGTATTACTGTTTTCATTACTTATTTCGTGTCATTATATATATAATTGTTTGCCATTCCCAGTGTGCTTTATTGTCTCTGTGGTGAGTGTGTGTGGGTCGATCCAAGGCTGGGGACGTTCCTGGGATCTCTGCTATTAAAATAAATAAATCACCGTCATCTTTGGCGGTGTGAATCTTAGCGGCTCCTGACCGCTACAAGGTTATGTCCCTGGATTTTTCAAATCTTTTTTTAAACCATATTATTTATGCTTTTAGATCTGAGATATAATTGTACTTAACAAATAACTCATTTTAAAGATGGATACCAGCTTCCTGAGGCTCAATTTATAGGACCATGTGTTTCCATTTTAATGTCTTAAAATATATTGTCACACACGTGCGCTTGTGAAGCCGTCAATGGGCTCGACTAAGTGTGTGGTTATGCCGGACCAAGGGTTTTGGTATACTAATGCCTCTCTCCCTTCTTCTGCAGATCCCCAGAAGCAAAACCCAACTAGTGACACTTCCTGTCCCTCCACAGAGTGCACATCTGGTTCCACAATCAGAGTACATCTGGTCCCACAATCAGAGAACTCCTGTCCACTCCCAACTCCCGTTTCAACTCTCATCATTTCCAATTCCAGTCTCAGAGTCACCTCTTCCGCCTGACCCACTATAAAAAGCTACCATATTATCATCATTAGTCAGTCAAACTCTTGTTAGACTCAGTCCTAAAACACTACTCTGTGGCACTGTGACTTTTTGTTCTCTTTTTTGTCAAGTATACAGGGTGGACCCCCAAATCTTTTTCTTTGTTCTTGTCATTCTTACAATATTTTTCTGGCTTTTTTTAACTAACAATGATTAGTTGACTTTTAATATATAGCTTCTGAATTCCTCTTGGCTTACAGTCAAAGTTATTCACGCTCAAATACAAGATTAGTATTATGATGTAGAAGGTTATATGAACAAGATGCTTCTTCTCTTCTCTTGTACTCTATTGTATCAGAACAGAAAACCTTCCTCAAGCAAATTTCACCGTAAACAATAAGAAAGATTATAGAAATAATATTGCAAATTTATGATGTCTTCAAGTGGTGAATGCATATTATTTGCACAAAAATGTTCATTCATTGTCTTCTTACAGTAATATGCATATGTAGGGTAATCAATTTATAATAAATCTGTAATTAGTTTTAAATCATATGATTTTGTTAATAGAACTCTGAAGTAACTGACAACTGCAGCAACACGATAAAGCAGCAAACAAAGGACAACTGAGGCATTCAAAGAAAGCATGCTAGAGAAGCATGTTGTGAAAAAAAAATCCTCTGTTTTTAAAGAAGTTGTTCATGGAAACCAGATGAAAATGCAGAATGATTCTTTATTTGCAGATAGATATGCACAAATGTCTCAATAATACAATTAATTCCCTTGT
Source organism: Erpetoichthys calabaricus (assembly GCF_900747795.2). Lineage (NCBI taxonomy): Eukaryota > Metazoa > Chordata > Cladistia > Polypteriformes > Polypteridae > Erpetoichthys > Erpetoichthys calabaricus. The sequence goes on along the minus strand of NC_041398.2, from coordinate 75,764,920 downwards.
ATACTTTTCTATTACTATTACCTTATCTAATACATCACATTATCTCACTCTTAATATACAGAATTCTGTCATCTTAGCCAATAAACTACAGCCACTAGTAACTTCATATACATGTTGATTCTTCCATTATTCTAAACATCGCTTCATTAATAGGAATGACCTAAGGGGTTTCCCATTGATCTTATCACCACTTCATAATAGGGCTGATTGGAGCTTTCTCACTAGTTTATTCTCGCTTTTTAAGGAGGTGTTGATTACACATCTATTTCATTTTAACCTTAGCAACTATCTTGAATGCTCCTCTAGATGAGGCAAAAGCCTCACCTGCCCAAGCTTTAAGTCATGTTTATTTAACCCTTTTGTTACCTTCATTAATTTTCCTTATGCGTTTAATAATCCATTGTTACAACTTAATTTAAATATATGCTTATATTAAATTGCAAAAATGATCATGTATTGATTAAAAATATTTCAATAAAATTCTAAAACCAAAATAAGTTTGAGATTACATCAAAGAGTTAATGTAGTGTGGCCAACAGGGGGTGCCCTACCTCTCCCCAAACACCCGGCCCAACACAGGCTCTGGACACAAGTTGCCAATAAACAAGAAGTTTTTTTTTTTTCAATGGGAAACTCTTCCAGCAAGTGTTTCCCACTACACAATCACATTACAATTTAGCACAGCACTCAGCAATACCCTTGTCTCTGTCATATTCTTTTCTCTCTCTCTCTCTCTCAGTTACTGCCTCCTCTGTTTCCCCCAACAAGCTTTGTCCTCCTTCCTCCCATCCCTGTCTCTTGAGTTGAGGCAGTGGGCTTCTGTTATGTAACACATGGAAGCACTTCCGGTGTCCTGTGAGCGTGGTCCGGAAGCACTTCTGAGTGAGGTGGGAGTCCTAGGACGCCCCAGTCCCTGCAGCATCCTCAAGCCGGAACCCCCGGAACCCAACAGGGTTTGAGCCAACAAACTCCAATTCTAAGTGTGCCCTGTGGGAATCCATGGCACTGTAGGAACCGAGTGGGGCTGCCACCTTGTGATCCAGAGAAGATAATGCCATGAGCATACACTCACTCCCGGTCGTTCCATTATGAAGACTATGAAGTCCACCAAAGTAGGATATTAGCTATTGGGTGATTCACAAGTCTGGAAAAAATGATTATGACTCTTTGGAAAGGAACCGAGCAAGCTAATGGTTTGAGATGATGACAGATGGAGCACCTGAATCATTTGGATAATTCTGGCCAGGGCATGTGTCAACTAAAGAATACTTGAATATGGGGTTTAAGTGCATGTCACTCAGCACAAACATTAAGCAAGGAAAGATTAAGTGAACAAACAGATAATTATAACAACCAGAATGATAGCATTGGGATTGTTTATTATTGTGAAGCATGCAGAATGAAGACAAGAGTGTGCCAGGTTTTTAAATTAAGCTTATTATAATTTTATATAAGCTCTGCTATGCAAACTATGACGAGTTTTTAAAGTCCTATTATACACTATCACAGTGTCATTCCTTTAATATATAGGCTTGTTTTAAGCCTATATTCAAAAGATAGTTAATTAATGTCAACACTTACTTGTGGTAACTGATGAAGGTCAAAAGGTGGAATTAGAGAAGATCTGAATCATTGTGAAACTGAGCCACAAAAGGAAGATTGCTCCCTTAATTTGACAGTTTGTGTGCAGAAGGCCCATCTTTTTCACATTAAAATCAAACATATTCCTTGTATGCTTGAAAGTATTCTTTAGAGGCTTCACTTGCTTCCAAGACATGAAGGTGCCTTTTGCTGAATGGAAGGAAAGAAAATTAGAAACTCCAATCTTCAGTATTGTCAAATCTAGTTTTTAGTTTTGCCTATCATTTTCCAAACTAATTACATATGCTCTACACCTATGAAACAGGTTCAGACATATATAATAAGATGGGAAGAACAAAGCCAATCTTTAAACCTGTGAAGATTTTCTTTCTTTCTATTGCTATTTTGCTATACCGTTTGATAATGCTATGTTATTAGTTGACTGTATTCTCATTTGTGTAAAACCTATTTAGAAAATAAATATAATCAAAATAATATTTTATGAAATATGGAGACTGATTTGAAATACACTAGTACTTTTGTCATTTTTATTTTAGTAGCATATTCTGTGTTACTACTGCTAACATGGTAATGTGTTAATGTACGGTGTGCCTGATTTAATACTATAGTAAGTCACATGCTACATAACCCAGATGCAATCTGTTATTACTTATAATACGAAGGGCTTACTTATCATATCTCTGAGTTTTCGCATACTTCAAATTTTCATGTTTTCTTTACCTTTTTTAATTATTTTTTTCAGGGTGGCTCAGGGATGGACCTTTATCACTCCAGAAATTAATCAAGGACCTTTACCATGTTAAAGGAGAGAATTAGCGTGAGTTTCTGTATGAAGAGTTGTGTGTTTATTGCATTTTTTTCATAGTATAACACCTAGATATGTGCACATTGTTGACAGGGTAAAACAAATGCATCTCGTTATTGATCCTTTGTATATAATGCCACTTCTGTGGATACCTAAGTTAGTCTATCTACATATTTCTTTCTCTCCTTTGCTCTTCTGTCTTTGATATGGTCACACCAGGTGAAAGAACTTATTTAGAACCATTTTCTTTGGCAGCTGAGTGCTTTATTTGACATTTTTTTTGTTTGAGGGCATGAGCATGTTTCCTTAATGTTTTGTTTTTCCACATAAGAGATATTTATGATAGTTACCTACCTATTCCGAATCTCCTCAGATTTGGGAACAGTTTGTGTGCTCAGTAATAGGCTCTGTTTTAAAATCTTTTGTAATCTTTAAGCAGTGTAATGCTACTCAGAACTGGACAGATAACAAGCAGAACAGGCTGGTATAGAAATTAAGTAAGGAGTGTATCAGGCAAGCTGATTTGAATATTTTATTAAATGAAATTAAATTGCATACTTTAGTGTTCTCTAGTTTATCAAAGACACTGTAGAATGTAAATGAGTTACATGTTGGCTAAACATGCAGGAAAGAATTTCACTATACAGGACTCTGTGCATGTGACAATAATAATACCACTAATACTACTACCAGGGTTATAACACTTAAAAAGCATTTGGCCTTGCTATTTGAGTCCCCCGGCTAGCGTACTCCAGTATGACCCACAACCCCCCAGCAGTATAATCTTTATAATCTTTTAGAACACACGAATGGGAAAGTGTATTTTGATTAATTGTTTAGACCAGGGGAAGGTAAATTAGTCCTGTAATGCCGTAGTAGATACAGGTTTTTGTTTCAGCGCAGATACTTAAAGAGAAGCTAATTATTGTTGTTAAAGCTCTTATTGCCCAAGAAATATTTTATTAGCTAATGTTCAGCAAAATGCAGTATGACAGGTTCAGAAATAATTCCAAATGTAGAGAACTACAGAGATATTTCTTACTTTGATGGAATATTCAAGCTCCTGATTCAAACTCTGCTACAAAAAATGATAGTTTGAATCTTTACAGTCACAATTATTATACAGCAAGAGAGACTAGTCAAATATTGAACACACTGCTACTGTTACTTAAAATTGTATTCATTTTTGATACTGTTGAAAAGGATTACTTCTTTTCACTTATGGCACATTTTTTCCTGTTTCTATACTATATGCCTTATTGTCTTACTGTTTTCCCATTAGGTGACTTTTAACAATATTTTCCAGACATGCCCATTTCTTTTCAGCAGACACATGATAACTTTTTTTAATTATGTAGGTTGTGGATTGTCAGCTGCTTTGAAACATTTCACCAGTGTTGCCACAGGGGAGCTCTACCTGAGTTTGATGCAAATCCCTTTCGCGTGTGTGGTCATGATACCATTGCATATTTCCTCTTGATTCACCTAGTTACTTGATAAAGACTCTAAAACAGATAATAGTAACAGCAACTAAATGTAAGGGAAAAATAAATGTTGCTTTTCACTAGGTTTGACAGGCATCTCTATCTTACAATTAATGTGTCGAAAATTCCCAAATTCCCTTTTGGCACAATGGTTGAAGGTTATCTCGAAGAATCTGAATTTATCCAACAGATGTTAGCCTTTACTGCAAGTGAATGGAGCCATCTGTCACTCTTATGCCATCCCATCATCAAGAAAATGTGACAATAGTTTTTAACTAGAGCTCCCAAATAAAAATTGTACTGAACACACTGGAGAATATCTGAACAGAGTAATCTGCAGTAGCAATATATTCAAAATAAAAAAGGCACAAATAAAACCTCACAGTTGCAGAAATAATATATATTCATTTCCATCACAGCTTTGAAAAGGTATGCACCAGTAATTGAAGTTAGTAAATGAATGCTTCTTTGGAAAGTGTATAGACAAAGACTTATTTTTAATCAGTTACAAAATGTGTGTTCAGCTTATAATATACTATATTTAAGAAAAGGAAAGAAAGGAGAAATGGAGAATAAAAAACATAAAAAAAAGAACTCTATTCATGTGGAAATAATAGAAAAATATTCTTTTATTTCATGTTTGGCTTTTATAAACAACTCTTGGCACAAAGCCAGCAATCTATAGCTTTCCAATAAGAAGGAACTTTAAAAAAAGCCTTTTTTCACTCGTGGGATGTGACCAAATGCCAAAGCATGCTGCTGTAACATCTGACAAATTAGTCCAGTTCTCCCTGTTCTATAGATGCAGCCCTTCCTTGTCTTCAGTAATTAATCTGGACCATCCAACCATCATTCTTTTATAGCAGCATATCCAGGTTGTGTTTCTAGATGCTCAGTACTTAATCAATGAACACCAATCTGTTTCCTAGAGAGTTCATTTATCTGATATGTTGACCGACTAACTTTGTTCAAAGCCTTGCAGAACAACCACAAAGTTTTAAACCGGGGTACTCATTTACGGTCTTGGAGGTCCGCACTGGCATCAGATTTTCACTTTAAGCAGTCTTTTAATTACAACCTGTTTATTTAATAATAAAGCAATATTGTTTTCTGGGCTTAGATTTAGTTGACTTGCTTGTTGCATTTCAGAACCCTTAATTTCCTATTTTAGTTTTAAACTGCTACATTAAGATTTTCATTGTTGCCTGTCTTCTTACCCAGCCATCAGTTAATAATGAGATGCAAATGACAAAGGAACCAGTATAACCAATATAAACCTGTGTATATGCATAATAATAATAATAATTCTTTACATTTATATAGTGCTTTTCTCACTACTTAAAGTGCTTTACAGAGATTGTGGGGAGTCACTTCACCAATGTGCAACAACCACCATCCACCAATGATGCGACATACGCCATTTTGTATGACACATTAGCTGTTAGGTGGTGAAGTGGTGAGAGAAATAGCCAATTATAGATAGGGATGATTATGGTGACAGAATTTCTAGGCTGTTTTGGACAATTTAGTCTGGACATTGGGATTCACCCTACTCTAGACATATCACGACATATCTGTGTTAATAAAATGTTTTCAAATAAATGAGTGAGAAGGGAAGGGCCACAAAACATATGGGCAAAGTTCTCAGAAAACAAAAAACACACAGTTTTTGTCTTAGAAGAATGAAAGCACTAATAAGCCATATAATTAAATACCAAGTTTCATTATCTGTTAGGCCTAGCTTCTAATTTAAGAAACTGGTTGGAATAAAAACCTGCAGTCAGGTCAGACACAGTTTACTTAGTGATATCAAGGTGACAACAGCACACACTGTGTAATATGACATGCTATGTTCACTTGTCATTTTTATAGGAAGGAAACCTAGGTGGCATAGTCAATGTCTGACATAGATCTAAAAGTTTACTGACTGTGTGTGAAGCTGAAGTGCAAGGTCAGTGTAGTAGTACAGAGTAAGGGGGAATAGATACACTAAATTAATCAGCCTGTTCCAAACATCATACATTGTCAAAGTTTTTAGTTAGTGTGCATTGTTCCTCTTTTGAACAAAAACAACAAAGTCATTTGTACTTTTATTGTATTAGAGAACCTGACATGAAGAAATTATCCAAGGCAAAAAAAAACAAAAACAGATGTTGCTTTTACAATAGGAATCTTTTGAAACCACAACATTTTACAAATAATTGCAGCAGCATATTCAAAACATCATGTTCATATGCAGCCTGTTCAAGCCTATTCTATGCAAGTATTACAATCACCTTGCAAAAATGTGAAAATAGGAAATCAAGTTTATAGGCATTGAATGAGCAGCACCTCAATAATACCAGAAGGGCATCAAAACCCAAATATTTTTCAATATTCAGATGTCAAAAACCTGGAAAGAGCCTGGTCAAAACAACAACTAACAAACTGGGGTCACAATTACAGAGAAATTAAGATTTTTATTGAGCAACCAAACATTAGAAATTATTCTAAAGCTAGGTTCTTAACTGCTGTTCACCACCATCTTACGTAGGCATAGTGATTGAGTGCATCATATGATTGACAATGGGAAGTGAAACTGCAAACAACAAGATTATTGCAATGCAAATGTTAACATGTTAACTATAATTTTATTATATTTTCTATTATACTTATTTTAAATGTTTGGTTTCACATAAGTTAATGTATTCAATTAACTAAGCCTATGAGAGGGGGATGCTTTGAGGAGCTGCGTATGTGCTGTTTGGAAGGGTTGTTGGTGGTGGTTCAGTGATAGTGAATGGGGAGTAAAGGCTATCATTATATGTATTGTTTTCTGTCATTAATATTTTGTTCAGAAAGTTACTGAAAAATGTGGATGATCACAGCAGAAAACGTTAAAAAATGCAGCTGTGATAACGTCACCACCATACACGTTCAGCTTTCTAGCAGCCATGGAAAACAGTAACAGGCATTGTCTAACAAGAGTTGAAGGATTGGTATAACATCTTAACACTAGAATTACCAAAGTTTACGAGAAAACTCGTAAATCCGGCCCACCTTAAATCCACTCGCACCTCTCCATGCAACGTCTTTTGTCTTGTAAATGTGTCGATAATCCCAAGCAGCCTGCTATTCCATCCCCCCACCACCGGAGAAACTGCAAAAACGTCTCCCAACTGAAGCTTTGTTTATCAGGGAGTCAGGTACCTAGACTAAAAAAATATATCATTATTTGGAACACATGCATTTCACGTGTGTTCCGTGTCTACAAAGATCTATGTAAGTGTAGGATGAAAGAAATGTTGAACACATACCTAAAAGACAAACCTTTTCCATGTTTTAGTACTAACAACAAAATGTAGACATGAAGTGTATAATGTGTGAAGACTGAAGTCCAAATATCTAATAAACACTTTCACAAAAGATACAAGTATAACAAAACAAATGGGCTTTTTTCTCCTAAGACTATAACTGAAGAAAAACAAATCGGGTTAGTGTGGTTTGCTATTGTGACTTCTTTGGTAGTACAGCGGTTAGAGCTGCTGACTCCCATTCAAAAGGTACCAGGTTTGAGTCTTAAGTGTCCCAAAATAAACGTTTTGAGTAGTGAGCTGTTCTTATTGTTACTATTATACAATAAAAGCATACATTTGATTTGAGTCTGTAACTGCCGCTTTAAATGTATGGTACTTGTAAAGGATAGCATTTTTTTTATTCAGTTTTATGCTCTCAGTTGCGTTCACGCTCACCCCGATCTGACACTGCTGTTTCCAAATAAAGATGTTGCTATGGTGTGTAAAATCTGTACATTTTGGATTTCCATTAAATTTTGTTCAAGACAAGACAACAGATGAACTACATTTAGGATAAAAAAAGGCATAGCCTCTTCCCTTACACCTCACTTTTATTACAGTTGTTCTCAGCTTAGTGCTAATTTGGTATTACAGCCTGGGAAAGGAAGACTGAGCCGACACCTCAGGCTATTGGATGGACATCTGGGACAACATTTTGGTTTACAGCCTGGGAAAGACAGACATGAGGCAATATCAAAGAACATTATTATCTGGGAAAAGATAGATTAAAGAGTTTGAGCAAAATTCATCAATTATATTGACAGCCAGCCAATCAGGTACATGTGTTGTGAAACCACGGAATGACATTCCATAATAAATATGCCTCATTTGAAAGCAACGTCAGAAGAAGAGAAACAGCGATGAAGGAAGAGCGACGTCAGAGAAGACAACAAAGACACGTTTGACCAGTTTTCATCAGATCGTCAGTTAACAGCATTTTCATGAACGTCGATTGCTAAATCAAATGCCGCCCTGGGACATTCATCCTTGTCATCTGTAACTTTTTTGTAAGCTTTTCCTAAAGACTATATATATTCAGACTTTCCTATCAGTACCTATTTTCTATTATTCTTTGTTCCAGTGGTATTATTATTCTTGTAATAAATACCATGCTGATTTTAACTTTCTATGCTTTGTCTTAATATCTAGAGTGATTGAAGTAATAAGTTAGATTTCTTTGAGCACCTAGTGCAGTCGGACTTTTGCCATTATTTCTGTGCTTATTTTGGCTGAGAGTAAGAGCTCAAATCAATAGTAGGAACAGTACGTGAAGAAGGTATTCTTGGCTGATAAATGGCCTGTAGTCAAGAGTGCTGAGTCTTTGTATGTTTAAATGTACTCTTGTAGACCAAGAGTAATATTTAGGTCTGAGATATCATTAAAACATCGTATGTTGTTTTTTGCCGATAATAAGTAAGTCTCCTGAAGTGCTGAGTGACAGGCTGTATTATTCCTAAAGCACTTGTGTGGTTTAAAGTGCTAGAGGCTAATCAGCATGTGTGTGTCATTCATGGGGCACTGTCTGTGTGCATGCGTATATCTATGTATGTGTGTGTTCATCTTAAAGTGCAACAGTAGACCAACCTGGTAATGAACTTGACGAGAACACTTACCCTTGAGGGAAAATAGGTAAAGGGTAAGTAGAGGGAAATAATACAATAATACATGTTTGGCGCTCCGAGCAGGCTTAACGGAGTAATCATGTGTTGCATTTTTGTGTGTTTGGTCACATTTTTCAAAGACAGGGATGGATCAGCCAGCACATGCCAGCATGCATCAACAGCATTTCTAAAGTTTTTTAGGTGTGCGGTAGAATCAGCTGTTACAGCTGTGTTTTCTCTGCTAAAAATGGAGGCAGCAGCAGTAGCTGCAACAGCAACGTTGACAGCAATGTTAAACGTAGCAGCAGCAATAGACAGAGTTGAAACGGAGGCTATTGTGCTTTCCTCGAGGAGGGCGGAATGAGCCGCAGCAGCTGCGCTAGTCAAAGACGCAGATAAGGTGTCTCTGCATAAAGTGGAGGCAAAGGCGGCTAAAATAGAAAACCTACACTTGTCTGCTGGTCAGACAGATTGTATATGGTTAATCATTATAAAGCAAATAGATGGGAAAGCAGGGGAAAAATGGAGAGAAAACCGCCCATAGTGAAAGTTAGAGCAATAGTAATGGGATCTTACTGGAACCGTAAAACATGGGTGGGTGACTTACCTGAGACAGATGGGTGCTCAGAAAAAGAGAGGGAATGTGAGTGTGAGGAAGAGGAGAGGAGTGAAAGGAAGGGAAAACAGAAAGGGTGTTACCTTCCATTATTCTCCACTGCACCACAATCTCCAGGTGATTCTGAGGTCTGTCCCATTTTTAAAGAACATGCTACACTGATAGATATTTCACCACTGTTAAGAAAGGTAACCAGTGCTGCATTGAAATTTGATTTGGCACAAAGAAATCAGATAGAAGGCAGAGAAACTGGTGAGTGTGAATGGCAATTGTTGACTAGAGGGCATGAAATGGATAATTATATATTGGTACTGAGTGAAGAAAGTGTGGAATTTAAACAAGGAACAGTGGAAAGAAAAGAAATTCGTGTGCTTGTGTGTTAAAGGTCTGAATGTGCTAGTGCAAGAATGGCTAAGTTGGAAAGAAAGTGCACCTTAGGTTCAGTAATTCGAAACCTGACTGACCAGTTGTTTAAAAAGACAGCCTATGAATCTCCCTGCAATAAAATGGAGAAAAGTAAGCTGGTCTTGAGTAAAGAACAAAGGTCAGTTTTAGGAGAGATGCTGGATTTAGCACTTAGATTCTGGAGAGGTTTTAGCCCACACTTTCAGGTAGCAGTTACAATAAAATAAAAAAAAGACACACAGGCAATGAAAAAAATAGAAGGGTAGTGCAGGAAGACAGGAAAGGGAAAATAGTTATGTCTGTTTCAATTTCCTGATCTTCCATGCAGGAGATCGGGTTACCATTAGCACATTGGAGCGGAGTGGAAGTAGTGGCCATGCTGTTCCAATGAATGGGTTGCATAGCTGTGATGTCTCATGGTGGTGATGCCAGCCTATACTGGTAAAGGCTGATGGCAGTCAAAGATTACACCATGGGTAGAAAAGCACAAGATGCAACTACGTCAACCCCAAATGTGTGAAGAGGGGCCACAAATGTTGGTTTGTGAACAGTTTATATAGTGGCACATGTACTCTCACTTGGGCAGAAGTGGTTGTACTGGCACCAGTGGCATGTTACCTTTCAAATTTTGATGTTAATTGTACAGCTGCATATGCTTAAATGAATAGTCTGGGACAGGGGTCTAATTAGCAGTTAGACACAAAACCAGTAAAGAACAAAGGTCAGTTTTATGAATTCACAATAGACTTAAATTTCAGTGGGCTAGTTTAGTGGAAGGTGTGGACTTGTCTCATTTTGAACTACCAGATCTGATGACATATGAAGACTGCAGAAAGCGAAACAAACAGTTGAAGCAAGCCAGAGCAGATACAAGTCATCAGAAGTGCATCCAAGTTCTTCAGATTGTCTTTGAAATAAAGAAGATATGTAATGGACAAATGGTCACACACAACTTTTAACACTGGGAGAACAAATACTGCAAATCAAAGCACAAGTTATTCAACAGACTCTTTAAACAATTAAGATGGTTTATAAAGACATTGTACAAAACATTTATCGGGATGGAGTGCTGTGATGTAAGATTTTGCGTTGTGGGATATGGCCGGCAATTCATTTCATCCAATACCCCCAGGCCGCTAGATGGAGCCCTCCTTGCAACGTGGAGATGCCCCGAATTCCAGCAGGGCATCATGGACTATGGAGTTTTAATACACAGCCCTGCTGGATAACATCGGGGCCACCAGGGGACACTGCAGGGAGACACAGAGATGTTTATTTTTCATACAGCCCGGAAGTAAATCCCAGTCACATGGTTGGAAGAAATAAAGTGCTTCCGGGCTGATGAAGAAAAGGAGTTTTCGTTTGACCAGGAAGTGCTGGATAATCACATGGACTGAGGGCTTAGAAGCACTTCTGGGTCATGAACTATATAAAGGACTGTGGGAGATCCCAGAGTTGAGCTGAGCTGGGTGGAAGGGTGGCAATGCATCTGGGAGAGTGGAGGATTGATTATTAATTGTATTATTGGTTATTACATGAATATTGTGGAGAGGAGGGTGCTTTGTGCGTGTTATAGTCTAAATAAATATTATATTTGGATTTTTATCTGGTGTCTGGCATGGTGTCCAAGGGTTCAAGAGAGCAAGAGCGCCCTCTATCTGTTACAGTGGCATAGTCGGCAGGACTCTCTGGCCGTCGGTTTGGCAGAGGACCTGTATAATAAATTTCTGTGGACAGAGAACCCCAAGAAGATAGCGTCACGACACACAGAAAAAATCAACGCTGACGCAAACCCAACAGGCAGCGCTGCAACACAGGAAAGCCTCACTGAACATCGGTCCGTGATGGGGAAGAAATACGGGAAAAAGAATGGGAATACCAAAAAGGAGCAGACCCTAGATGACGCTGCGCGTCTATGGACATAGCTGACGGGAAGCGAGGAAGACAGAGACACGATTGACGCCGAGAGGACCCGAGCATTACGACAGCGGGAGGGCTGTCGAACTTCGGATGCACAGGACTACCTCTGTGAACTAAGAGGACATAATCAGAGTCCGGAGGTATGTGCCGAAAAAAAGTCCGATGAGCCGGGACCTTACTTTAATTGTTTTTCAGAGGCCTGTCTTCTTGATTCAGACGAGGAGTCGGAAACATACTTCCCACCTGAGCAAGATGGCCACGATGGCGAGGAGTCTAGCTGATCTAGGAGTCTGAAATTTGGAAACCTATTCGACGAGAATAGTCACGTGAACTATCCCGGAGCAGGCTGGGGAAACCTAAAGGACTAAAAACAAACACATGACCATGACGGTTTTCTTCCATTCGCCGAAACAGGACACGTGATATCTCCCGAAGGATTGTGGGAAGGAGAAGGTCAACGTTGTCCCGTAGGTGAGGTCACCGTTTCCCCGACGGAACCGAGCTTCCTGAAAGGGAAAGGAGAGGCAAACGAAGCAGCGCCAGCCATAAATAAAGGTATAGAAGGACAGGATATGACTGAACAGTCCACCGTTAAATTAGAAAAAGCGGATCACAGTTGGCCAGTAGTGGCACCCCGGACCTCTGTATTTAAAACTCCAAATCCCAGCCGCCCTTGCGAAGCCTGTCAGAGCACATGCCAGGAGCAGGCGTGCTCATTGGCTCCCGGTTGGGAGGTAAGGCAAATGATGGAGTGAGCCTGCCTCCGGCCAAATTAAATAACTTTATGGATGTGCAGAAACTCAAAAAACTAATCGAGCCTGTACGAAGTTTTTTTCAGGTCCTAACGAACATGGAGAAGATCATTGGGGAGCTGGGAGCAGCGGCTAAAGTGCCTTTAAGAAAGGTGGAGGAATTCTTATGGCGATTTTGGTCAGGAGTCTCCTGTCATGATTGATTTGGCGGTACAGGTGAGTTTTACCAGTACCATACAGAATAAGGTGACGCAGAGTGACACGGGCCCGCGGTTAATTAGTAGCGGGTGCCAAGTCAACGCGAGCCCTACAAGGGAGTGTGGAATGATGACAGAAGGGGCGGGAGAAGCACCGATCGAACTGGAGCAGCTGAAAAGTGCTGTCTCCCGGAGCGATGCGGTGCTGAAGATGCCGCCTCCTGTCAATTCAAAATCAAAGGACGTGCAGACAGTAAAAGGGCTCTTTTTCGCTAATAGAGAGACCCAAACTGTGGACAAGCCCCAGATTAAAAAGAAGATCCCAAAAGAGAAACGGGAGTCTCCTGATAAAATAGAAAAGGGTGTTAAAAGTACAGAGGCGGCTGTGGAACCCTCCTCAGTGAGAAAAGGGACGGAGTCTGAGTTCCCTGGATGTTTCCAGCATCGCAGAGGGAGAATTCCGGTTGGACAGAGGCGGTGTTATGGATGCCGACTGCCGGGCCACATTTGGCAAAACTGTCTCTGGAGAGTGGGGGATAAAGTGGATCACTGTTATGATATTCCCCCTAGGTTCTCCAGGGAATACTTCAACAGGAACAGCCAAGGTCCAACCAGCAGTCCCTCCTGGAGGAAGACATCCCCCCTGGTGATGGCCGCTCCGAATCAAAATTCTTTGCTGGGTCGGTTGTGGAGTACTGTGGGATATGGCCGGCCACTCATTCCAGCCAATACCCCCAGGCTGCTAGATGGAGCCCTCCTTGCAATGTGGAGATGCCCCGAATTCCAGCAGGGCATCATGAACTATGGAGTTTTAATACACAGCCCTGCTGGATAACGTCAGGGCCGCCAGGGGACGCTGCAGGGAGACACAGAGACGTTTATTTTTCATACAGCCCGGAAGTAAATCCCAGTCACATGGTTGGAAGAAATAAAGTGCTTCCGGGCTGATGAAGAAAAGGAGTTTTCGTTTGACCCGGAAGTGCTGGATAATCACATGGACTTAGGACTTAGAAGCACTTCCGGGTCATGAACTATATAAAGGACTGTGGGAAATCCCAGAGTTGAGCTGAGCTGGATGGAAGGGTGGCAATGCGTCTGGGAGAGTGGAGGATTGATTATTGATTCTATTATTGGTTATTACATGAGTATTGTGGAGAGGAGGGTGCTTTGTGCACGTTATAGTCTAAATAAATATTATATTTGGACTTTTATCTGGTGTCTGGCGTGGTGTCTGAGGGTTCAAGGGAGCGAGAGCACCCCCTATCTGTCACAGTGTATAACTTGATAAATATTTTGTATGTCTTTATTTGTAATTTAGGCAAAGCAATGTAATTTAGTGTTACATTAATGAGAATCATTCATGTTTACCCCCACCAGGAATGGGTCTCTTTGAATTTTACAACAGAGTTGGGGGAGGATGTGCCTTAAACCAGTTTGGCAAGTATTTCTCTGCTAAAGTCTTTCAACTCCCCGCAAGGAAGCCAGTCTACCTCTGCATATGGTCTTGGGATAGGCTAGGTTTTAAGATGTATTCCCCCATTGGTCTGAAGTATGGCTGTTTCAAATTGGCTTGTATCAGAAGCCTTTAAGTACCATGATGTCCTATTGGCTCTAGGGGTTGGACAGAGAATCTATAAATCTGCTTGCTCAACCACATTCTCTCTCTTGAGCACCAATAATGCCTTAACTAGAGACATTCTGAGTAACTAACAAGTCTGTGTGCCACCTGAACTACACATCACCATTTAATCAGGTTGTATGGTTGCCAATATTCAAATGTACTTTGCATATTGTTATTATTTATGAATATTACCAATAATACATTTATTTACTATACCTAATTGCCTGAGATTATAGATATACAAGAGAAGGTGGGGATAAGTTATCCTCTTTAATAAAATCCCTGTGTGCGTCCATGTGTCTGTGTCTTCTGGTGAAATGTGCATGCGCGAGGCACGGTGCAATGCTTCAAAGCAGATGCTTCAAAGGCCGCCTGACGCGTCACACAAGGCAGAGAGGGCAGGACCTATAAAATATCGCGTGGCTGATCCAATCGGATTTCTGGAAATGAGGTAAGACTTAAAACAAAAGGCACGAAAAATCCAATCGGGTACTGAGACGCGGAAACCAGCTTCCCCAAAGAGGTGGGATTAGTGTTTGTGGTTGTGCAAGTGTTCACTCTGAGGATGTCAGATTTGTGATTAAGAAGCCTGGCCCGGTAAAGTGTAAAGTGTCAGTCGTTGAAGCGGTTTTTCTAAATATATGAATTTTCATATTACAATAGGATGAATTTTAAAAGAAGATTTATTTTCGCGCACATAAAATCCGTTGCTGGGGAGACGCCACACATACAATAATCAGCTGCACGCCAGCATAGATTAAAATACTTGCTGGGGAACTGCACAGTACTTGCTGGAGAGACGGCACAAGCACAATTATCAGCTACACGCCACACATTACAGTGCATCCAGAAAGTATTTCTTCAGAAAGTTGCTCGCATACTGAAGAGTCTATAGCTGGAGGTGGAAGCTGCCGTCACACTTTTCAAGTCACTGTATTTTGTATATAAAATGCAGATCGAATGTTATTTACCTTGATTTATTTACTTATCTTCCTACAGCGTAAAGTCACAAGTAAACTGTAGAGCTTCCTGTGTTTGATCGACACGGCCACGCTGACACAGTACATGTGTACTGAAGTGACTTTAACTGCAGGTGGAAGCTCCTGATGCACCCTACACAACTGTCTTATTCAGGAAAAGATCCCAGTCACCCCACGGGAAAAAGACTTTCCAAGACTCTTCAGTATGCAAGCGATTCTTCACGCTAGTGTTTAGATATGGACAGTGTATGTGCCCAAAAAGAAGTCTGACTGCATTCTCGTACCATTGCTCGCATACTAAAGTGTCAGCAGGCATTTTTCATGGCATTACACGTGTCATTTGTGAGCATGCCCTTGTTGATCAAACAGAGGAAGCTCTGCAGTCTATTTGTAACTTTATGCTGTAGGAAGATAAGTAAATTAATCAAGGTAAATAACATTCGACCTGGCTTTTATATAAGTAACATATAAATGCTTCTATGTAAAGACCATCACAAAACATAATCACAAACTGGAGTTTTTTCAGTATCTACAGCGGTGGGGGGGATGGTATAGTAGGCTGCTTGCTGCTGGGGATTATCAACACATTTACAAAACAAAGGACGCTGAATGGAGAGGTGCGAGTGGATTTAAGCTTGGCCGGATTTATGAGTTTTCTCGTAAGCTTTGGTAATTCTAGTGTTAATAGACAGGAAATAGGCCATCTGAACTAGCTTCTGATATATGGAGCAGAAAGTAATCATCTTTATTCAAATTCACTGGTAAATAATTTTTGTCATTGCATTATTCCATAACAGCAAAGCTAGATTTTTAACATACTGAGAAATACAACAGTGAGAGAAAAGTGTGCTCCTGTTGGATCTCTTTCATTGCTTCAGGTTTAGGCATAATTATTGATCCATTTAAGATATACTGAATATCATGAAAACTTGAACTTACTATAGGAGGTAATATTTTTAAGTTGCTTATTTTGATATCTCAGCTACACACAATACCGTGCACAATCAACAATCTCAGTCCTTTGTGCTTCTCATCAGCTGCCACCACTCCTCTCTCGCAAGCTCCATCTTCTCCTTCCCGACTCCGGCTCCCCGAATGGAGTGAGGGGACCACTTTTATCCTGCCTCAGATGTACTCCAGGTGCTCTGTTATGGTATTCTGGCAGCACTTCCTAGTGTAGCGGAAGTGCTGCCCTTGCAACCAGAAGCACTCTGGGTGTACACAGTTCCTGGTTCAGCAGCACTTCCTGGTGTGGCGGAAGTGCTGTCCTCCAGCCTCCAGGACTGTCCAGGCGACCCCTATGGAATCCAGGGGGGCTGTCATCTTACACCCAGTGAAAGATAGTGTCCCTCTCCCAGTCCGTCCTTCTTCCAGGCGTCCCGGTGATGCAGGATTCCTGATCATCTGCCACACCACATAAGATCTTCCCATCTAAATTTGTTACTCACAGTCTGTGTGAGTGACCTATTCAATCAGTCAGGAATTCACTTTAAAAGGACATTGCAAAATCAGTACATGTGCAATAAAGTAACCTTAAATATTGAGATAGACAGTTGACACTATGGCAGTCATTCATCATCATCTGTTTAACAGCCATTTTTAGAAGGTTACCCCTAAATTTTTCTCCTCCACTTTCCTCGATCATCCTTTGGGTCATGACTTATTCCTTTCATATAGTTTGACATCACCTTCAGCCATGTCTTCTTTGGCTACTTTCTTGGTCTCATCCTCTCCACCTTCATCTTGGTGTAATTCTTCATAAGTCATCTTTTACCTTTTGCTCCACATGCCCAAACCACATTAGTGTGTTTTTACCTCAGCAGAACACCTATCACGTCCATGTCAAGTCCTTCTCTTAACTTGGCTTTCATCTTCTCATTTCATGACACTACACTCCATCTATTTATTACCATTTCATGTTTGCCTTTCACCATTTTCCCATGATTCATTCCCACTCCTATAGAGCATACTACTTCTCAAACAACTTTCATAAACTTTACCCTTCAATGCCAGAGAGATTCCAAACTAAGACTCTTGCCAGGTTCACCGTTGTTGCTCAGAAGGTAAAAGAAACTTCAGTGCACTAACAAAGATACAACTTTTACTTTGTTCTAAAATTACATAAATTACAAAAAGAATCTATAATTCAACAATGCAGCTGTTTGGCAAGTGCACTGAGTCAAACTTGATAATTTTAGATTGAAAAGTCATCTGCAAGGAACACATAGCTTACAAAATTAGATTTGAGTCATCATTTAGGTTGAATATCTCCCTATATTGTTCACTTATTTTTTATATGATAACTAGCAAAATACCCGCGCTTCGCAGCGGAGAAGTACTGTGTTAAAGAGGTTATGAAAAAAAAGGAAACATTTTAAAAATAACGTAACATGATTGTCAATGAAAGCCCGTTTCAGTCAGTAAGTCTTATGTGTGTGTTTATGTATGTGTGTATATATATGTAGATGTGTATATATATTATATATATAATATACACACACACATAAACATTTATATACATATACATATATATACATATCTACATATACACATCTACATATATATACACACATACATAAACACACACATAAGACTTACTGACTGAAACGGGCTTTCATTGACAATCATGTTACGTTATTTTTAAAATGTTTCCTTTTTTTTCATAACCTCTTTAACACAGTACTTCTCCGCTGCGAAGCGCGGGTATTTTGCTAGTATATATATATATATATATATATATATACATATACACACATACATGCAGTTTTAATAACACAGAAATCAATATAAACATTAACATCATTATCATATGAGAATATGAAGTAATATATAAGAAGCACATTTCATATAAATATAAATTATTAAACAGTAAAATCTTCTTCTGTAATTTGCTACCGTGGCAATTTGTGTGTCTGTCCAGGATTTTAAATGACCTGTAGGTCGCAAACCGTTTCATCTATACACTTGAAATGTGGTACACATATAGTACGTCACGTCTACTATCCGCTTTATGGGTGATGATCGTTTTACTCTTTTTATGTTTATTTTATTTTATTGTAGAATCAACTCCTATCTGCGCACAGCAGGGCAGCCGTGGGCGGATGCGTATGGTGTATTCACTCCATGTTATCGTGCATTGCGCTGTCACTGGTATTTTGATAAAAGAATTTGAACAACATATAAGAAGCGTATAAATTATTAAACAGTAAAACATTAACATTTAAGAAGTAAAGTTACATGAAGTACTACTGCAGTGCCTTCGGGTATACCTCATTTTTTGTTTGCCCATTACATGCTTAAATGTATACATTTTTTGGTGCACCTACCCGAGAACACGCGACATATAACCGAGCGTGGGAGAAGCATGGATTTTAAACACGCGTTGAGTTGATCTGCTGGTCTCCCTCGTGGAATAACTGGTAATGTTTGACTAAAATCTACAGCGAGTAAAACGACATTACCTCCTATTTTTTTTTTTACGATCTCTGAGATCTTGCTTTTTTCGGTTCAAGGCTTCATAAGCTCTTTTATGTTGTATGGTGTACTTATCCCAAACCATCATCTTTGAATGTTGCAAGACTTTCGCCTTGTATGTAGATCGGGGTAATTACATTCATTGCATTCCTAGTCTGAATCACAATGTGATTGTATGGGTGGTTACCTGGCACTGTACGGTTGCCACCCGTCCTTTAAAATACGGAATCGTGCCGCGTTTGAGAATGAAATTGCGCGTCCCGTTTTGAATCAATACTGGACGGGATTTATCCCGTATTTTTTTTATCATTTTTTTTTTAAAGCAGCGTCTCATGCAAATCATCCCACACGCATTTTATGAAGATGCCTCCTTTCCTACTTTTGATTGGGTAATACTTGATGTCATCGTTAGTTTGATTGGTGTTTTTAAATGTCCAGTGAGGAGGGCGTGTCTTTTAAGTACAGTCTGCAAAGTGTTGGCACTGAGATGTGGCGTCAGCGCCATAGTTGAAGCCCCTAACGTTGCGGTCAGCAAGTCGGCTAACATCCGCCATCCGCCATATGCCGTCTTTCAGTTGCGAGAAGCAGATCATAGAATGGTTGAAACTGTTGCCCCTAACGTTGCGCCACGGCGTGTGGTTCGTTTATACCTCGTGTCTTCTCATTAAACTTTTATCTCGCGAATATGTTATTGCAATCCGCAGCGGGAGCGTTTCTATAAACTTAATTTAAACTTACGTTTTACACCGTGCTTTGTTTCCCTTATGAACATGCTTGTATGCTTAACTCGCTCCGTTCTCAATTGTTTAATTAATTTTTTGCTCTTCGCTGTTTGCGGCTGTTCCTCCATTTCCCCCTACTTCGTTCTTTTATCTCGCGAATATGTTATTGCAATCCTTAACGGGAGCGTTTCAATAAACTCATTGAAAATAGTTTTGCATTTACCTTTTTAGTAAAAGGCGAGCTTTTAAGCCTGAGAAATCACCCCGTAAATGCACACGTTTAATTGCACATGTGTTAATATGTATGGTTACACAGTATTAAAAGACAGTGAACAACGTCAGTTACCTTTGTTCCCGCGTTTGATAAAAGGTGAGCTTTTAAGCCTGAGAAATCACCCCGTAAATGCACACGTTTAATTGCACATGTGTTAATATGTATGCTTACACAGTATTAAAAGACAGTCAAAAATGAACGTCATTTACCTTCGTTCCCGCGTGTGACTCGTGCTGTAAATCTCTTCCTTGTTTTTAGTTCACGTGATTACGTAGGAGGCGTGATGACGCGATACGTGACTCCGCCTCCTCCATTACAGTGTATGGACAAAAAATATGTTCCAGTTATGACCATTACGCTTTGAATTTCGAAATGAAACCTGCCTAACTTTTGTAAGTAAGCTGTAAGGAATGAGCCTGCCAAATTTCAGCCTTCCACCTACACGGGAAGTTGGAGAATTAGTGATGAGTGAGTCAGTCAGTGAGTGAGTGAGTCAGTGAGGGCTTTGCCTTTTATTAGTATAGATAATTCATTTTGGAGATCAGGGGCCTCATGTATAACGCTGTGTGTAGAATTCACACTAAAACATGGCATACGGACAAAAGTGGAAATGTGTGTATGGACAAAAAAAATTCAGATGCACAAAACCATGCGTAAGCCAACTTTCACACACTTCAGCTCCATAAATTCCGGTCAGCATGAAAAGTAATGCACGTGCACGCACCTGTTGTCCAATCCCGAATCCTCCTTGAATTACACCCCTATGAATATGCAAATCAATATAAATAGCCCGTTACATGCAGTGTTTTGTGAAAAGGCAATGGCTACAGCACGGGAAAAAAAAACTTCAGAGAATGTTAAGTGGAAGCAAGGAAAAACATACTATTTCTTGACTTAAGCAGTGGTATAAACAACAAAAGGAAGTTGATACAGAGTGGTGGAGACACTCAAAAGTTCAAGTTCAGAAAGTCGCATAGTGCCTGAAATAAAAAGGAAGTGGTCAGATATCAAAGTTGCCATGAAAAGGCGAGCCGTAGCCCACTGTCTCATTGTCATATGGAAGCGTATTGTAAATACAGGCTCTCTTCTATTAAATTGAATTGAATTCCTTTATTGTCATTGTATGATATAATGAGATTCAATATGCAAATCCTCCATAAACTTTTTCCTACAAAATGATAAATAACAAACAATGAAAAACATACAATATGAAAGCATAAGTACAATATACATGTACATATAGTGCAGATAGTACAAATGGTTCATGAAATGGCTCAGGTTGTACAATATTTCAGTTGTAGTGCAAGTTTACAATGACATAATTGTAATTATAAGTACAAACAGTTCTACCAGGAGCACTTGATGGATTGATTGAGTGCGTTTAAGCTCTTGGGATGAAAATGTTTCTGAGCCTTGAGGTCCATGCAGGAAAGGCTCTGAAGTGTTTGCCGAATGGAAGGAGTTCAAATAGACTTTGCACTTGGCTGAGTGGAATCCACGCAGATGGTGGTGGCTTTCCTGAGGCAGTGTGTGCTATAAATGTCCTCCAGGCCTGGAAGCTGTATCCTGTTAATCCTCTGCGCTCTTGACACAACCCACATTAGAGCTTTCTGATCTGGTGTGCAGCTATGATACCACACACACATACAATGGATTAAAATACTCTCAGTGGTGCACTGAGAGTAATAATGCTAACACAGCTATGGTATTTTGATTAGCTTGGCCATTCTGTGCACCATTATATTGTTACATGTTGATTACAATCAGGTCCCTTAAATTTATAAATGATATGCTGTTAATTTCATTGTATTTGATTAAGCCTGTGTCATAGATATGAATCTGAAAAAAGAAAGGGAAACCACACAGGAACAGTAGCACTGCTTTGACACTAGGTGCCGCCAGTTTGCAAAACAGAGCACAAACGGAGAAGAGCTTCCGTGAAAATGTGCATGGCTTTACACCAAGTTTAGTTTTTATACATCACGATGTGAGTGTGAAAATGGGCATATGCAACATTTTTGTGCGTACGTACTGTTTATACATGAGGCCCCAGATCTGTCTGGCACTAGTGTATGTATAAGCACAAGGAACTCGAGTTTCTGCACTACAAACTGCCTGAAGAATTGGCCTAAGCTGCCTCAAAATCTTGTATTGTATCTCATATTGCAATCTGTTCATTTAGCCAATGAAAGGTTTTGTTTGACTTCTCTTTGCATTTATAATGGCCAACACGCTACAACACCCAACTACCAAAAGGCAAATGATAAATTACTCCAATACTGTATAACTTTAAAGACTGAAATTAATTAACGGTAGGTTGATGTGCATGTATTCAGAGCTTCCTTGTATATTTATTACACTGAATTCATGCAGACCACAGAATACATGTAGCAAGGCTTTATGCAGCAAGTTGGACTACAAAGAAAGATTTTTGGTTAACCTTAAAGATCTGACATTTCCTGTAGTCAACAGACTTGGAAATTTAATAAAGTATCTGCATGACACACAGTTGTTTACTTAGCCCTCTGTGAAAGGAATTTGGAAGATCTTTTTAAATTGGCAATTCCCAATCCTGTTAAATCCCTGTATCTAGCATATCATGTTTTTGTACAGTTATCTGATGAAATAAAAAAAAAAAAAACACTACCTACATATTTTCTTTTTTGTGAACTCTTGAGGGTTTTAATTCAGTATATATGGGTCATCATATGCCATATTTTTATCTTATTTATTTACCCTCTGGAATAACATGCATTGTTTACTACTAGCAAATCCTGCAATGCTTGACCCATCTCTGTGAATTTATAATCTTTGGCAGATCCCAGAGATATAAATGTAGCAGCCAGTATCCCCATACCTCCTTCAATTAGTTAGCTATTTCTTTGTTTGGATTTTTGTAATCCATTTTTTTACATCATATGAAACTCTTATACCGCTGTCTGCGGTACTGTAAGCTTACGTTGGATTTGAGTGTTCATGTATAATTGCACCTAGCTATTTATATTGTCTAGGGCATTGAACCTAGGGTCCTTAGGGCAGGAGCTTAATAGCTAGCTCTAAATTCCATGGCCTAAATGCCATTTTTCAATTCTAGGACACAAAGAATTCACCATTAACCTTATATCAAACAGTGCAATATATGCTGCATAACCAGTACAATACAACTTAAGCAATGTTCCAGGACTTTAATAAGTTTCCAAGTATAATTTAATTTGTAGGCTGTGTAAGACAAGAGTTGCCAAACAAGATATAGAATGATGAATGTGATCGCTTCTAGGAATCACTAAACTATAAAGTGTTACAATAGTTTTAATGCAACAGAGAGATAAGTATTGATGAAATAAAATGCCTCTGCTGTCCGCATGCCTTATCTGTAGCTTGTGACAAATGGTGCCTTAAGCAATTGGGAAATGCATATATTAAAAAGCTATAGTACAAATAAGAAGAATCAGAAACATGCCACATTTTCACAATAATTCTCATTTTGTGTATCTGTCCAAACAGATATTTAATACAATCACAATGAAGCTGAACAGCATAAATGTCTTACAATTTATGTCAGTCACGTGTTAATAATAAATCATTATACTGTACATGATAATTTAATTGACATATAAATCTAGGAGCCTTCGTTTTACTTTAATACATTTATAGCTGTCCGCCACATAGTGATTTAAAGCAATAAAACCAAAAAATTGAAAGCTGTTGGGATACAGTTTTATAAGACAAGTATAACTTATTGTATTAACATGTAACATGTCATTTTATTTCACATCACACTAAAAAAATGTACTTCATTTTATTTTTACAATAAAAATATGTCTTCTACCATATGAAATATTAGACTCAATTAATTTTCAAAAGACAGTTATGCTTTAGACATTAGAAAGTATTACAAGTCATTGAACCCTCCATCTGTAAGTTAAAACTAAATGGTGTCTTCTGCTGTTGTTTGACGCACTAATACAAACAGCCAATTGCTGTTTTAGAGTTTTTGGATAATGAACTATACATCACTATCCTGCATTTCCATGAGCATATCATAAACAGTTTCATATTTATAAATGAGCCTTTGCTTGAGTATTGTTCTCATTTTGTAGAATGTTGGAAATGAGTGACCAAATAAGAAGCTTGTTATTGACAAAAGGAATAAAGACATATAGTATAATATATATATATATATATATATATATATATATACAGTATATATATACAGTATATATATATATATATATATATATATATATATATATATATATATATATATATATATATATATATATCTGTGGGATTTTGTAAGGCACACTGCTATAAATGCATGGCCACACAAACAGCAGGATTGCTAGATGCATTTTCTAGACATCCTTTTGACAATAGATACCATGGAAATGGACCACAGAGTTACACCTGTGCCTAGTAAATATGGGATTATGTCACTCTCAAAAATATTTCACTGAGAAAAATGACATTGGGATAAAACAAAGACAAAGAGCAATCAATGCCATGAATGAAATTGAGTTTCCTGTGGCCTTATATATTTTTTGCAGTCTACTGATATTTTAGGCACCCCATGAAGTCCCACTGCTTCACAAAGGATCCCTGGACTATTTTCTCCCCCTCTGCTCTCTAAATCTTTTTCTTATCCATTCAATTTTTCTGTACTATCATAAACATTGTTGTCTGTTGCAATTATCTGTTGTTAATTATATAGCAGTGTTGAAATATTGACAGAAAACAAAATAGACAAAAGGACTACACTTAAAAGTCAGAAAAACACAAAGGTGTCAATATCAAAATTGAAAGAATACAAAGTCGTCATTCCCTAATGTAACTTATGTCTAATTAGCACCATGTAGACTTTTGTTTTTTAGAAAATTGGATACCAGAACCACCATGATCTCATCTTAAATGCTGTCTCTATGGTGACTTCAAAGGTTGCAACTTATAGAAGTCATGAGGTGGCAACAAAATAATTAAAATAAAAAATATTTCAAACCCCTTAACTCAGAACAGTTAGTGTGCATTTGGTTGGAAAAACAAAAAAAAGTGCTGTGTGCATTTAATTTAAATTGTTTGTATGCTGCCTTGCACAAAGGCATTTGGTAAACAAATCAAAACAAGAGAGATGAGCAAAATAAAAGGCCTTCTCAGTGTAAAAATTGAAAAAGCTTAATTTCATTTACTGTTTTCATATAGTTAAACTGTCATATTTCAAGAGTCAAAGTCATAGATGTTACAAACCATTCAGCTTCTTAATTTCGTTGATTTTCTTCAATAACATGAGACTGTGATGAATCTAGGTCCTTGGGTCCTCTTTTATTTCCACTACCTTTAGCAGACTGGTTTGTAAGGACCAGCAGGAAAATTTACTGCCTCACTTACTTCCTGTAAAGTATAATGAATCTGTGCCAAACCATGAACACATTTATTGTGATAGCGATGACTCTGTGCTTACTCATTGGATTCACCATCTGTCATCAAGCAAGTGGCAAGGCTGTCATGAAATCATTGCTAAGTAACTGAAACAAAAAGCATGTTTTCCAGTTTCTCCTTCATTGATCTGAATTTTTTGAGTAGCTTAACATAACTAAGAAAGGCGAGAAACCTGTACCTATTACTTTTTTTTCTAATGAAGTAAGCATGTAATTTATGTTTAATGTAGAGGTCAGTACAGTATGTTTTTATTGGTTCAAAAAGCTTACCATAATTTAGTGGTCTCCATTTCATTTATTTGTACTTTATCAAATTTTGCATCATTCCTGACATTCAGTATTAAACCATAAAATCCAAAAACAGGCTCTCTTTGACCAAATGCTTTTTGCAGCTGTTCTGTAATTCTGTAAACTAAATAAAGCTACAGTTGTTTTACAGTACATCTGCCACATTAATAATGTAATTAGCTGTAAATCAGTCAACCAAACAACCTCCTTTATACAAATATAAAACAGAGCGCTAAATCTACAGACCCAGTAAGCCTCAGGAGTAAAAAATCCTATCAAAGAATATTTTCTTTAAGAAATAATTTTATACAAGGTAAGCAAAATATGTTTATGCATTTCTTCATGTGAAAAGAGTAAAATATAGGGGTTAATAAGGCCTTTTGAGACAAATATTAACAAGAAGAAAAATTTGACT
Organism: Erpetoichthys calabaricus; assembly: GCF_900747795.2. NCBI lineage: Eukaryota > Metazoa > Chordata > Cladistia > Polypteriformes > Polypteridae > Erpetoichthys > Erpetoichthys calabaricus. Next base: position 75,738,997 of record NC_041398.2, on the reverse strand, counting down.
GATGGCAGTAATGTTAAAGCAACTATTCTCATTTTTTGAAATTTTGCCAGGCTTAAATTTTGAACTGATTAATACAAGGACTTTCAATGTGTCAGTCCTGGCTCCTGCCCTATGTTAAGCATTTAAAGCTAAAGCAAAAATAAAGAAAAAGTCTGACATAGCATAAGCTGCTCTAATTCGTGTTGTTCATAAGAAATGCAATGATTTACTTCATAAGGTAGAAGTACACAATAAACCAGATTAATTGTGTCATATAGTTTAATACTAAAATGTGTGCTTCATGTTTAAAGTCTGAATATTTTCAGTTGTAATAGAAATTTGTTATTTTATCCATAGAGAGCTAAATCCATAATAAAGTATAAAAAATAACATCATATTCATATATATTCAACTGAGCTTGAAATAGTCTAAAATGATATCACAAATACTTGTGTTTGAAATCTGTGATTTTTAGCTTTCTGGGAGTGGCTCTGATAAAAAAAATCAAATATCCAAATATTATCATATTTCAAATCAGCAACCTCAAAACAGCATAAAACGACACTCCTTCAGATCAGTATGCTGAAGAAAACAATTGGTTTACTCTTAATCATAACGGCATTATTTACTGCACAAAATTTGGTTGAGACGTGGCCCAAAAATGAGGGCTATTTCTGGTCTAGAGGGACAAAAATAGAGGTGAACCCCACAAAGCTGCATGTCTTGCATAACATAACATTAAGATGAGTTGAATAGTATTTCATTTGTGTGGTGAGTCAGGAAGCGAAGGACAAAAGAATCTGAAGTGATTTCAAAACATTCATAATCAAAAATTATTAACACAAACAAAATTCTAAATTCTTATAAATGTAAATGTCATACTTTCTGAAAGCAAAATAAGAAAAAGATCAGTGAATTAAACAAGACTAGAGGTAAAATGACAGTTGGCTGGGATGAAAACTTGCAGCCACTCCAGCACTGAACGTCAATATTCCTAGCTTGATATTTAAAGAATCTACAGTAAATCCTAACTATTTGAGGATTCCTCTTCCATGGATCCGCTTATCTGCTATTACAGAATTGTAACACATTTGCAAGTTACTTGCGCCAACACGTAGCCATATGAAGTACAAAAAAAAAATCTGAGAGGCCTATTGTTCAACAGCGAAGTGTGAGACTGAGCACTAACAGGTTTCAGATGTCTGTAGATACCCAAGGCTGCATGCCCACTACACTAAATGGGTCAACATGTGTAAACCTGGCGCCTAGAGTTATGGGTAAGCCGTTGATCCCCATTTGTGATGGGAACCAGGGTTTGCAATTGTTCCTCATCAACAAGGAATTCCCAGTAAGTGCACTGATTAAGTCCCTGCCTTTTTTACCTACATACCATCACTACCACCAATTGGATGGTTTAGTTAGGTCATCAGATCTACAATGATCTGGTTGCTAACGACCTCTTGCGGAGCACCTAGAAGTCAATTGAAGTTGATTAGAGATGAAGTAAAAGTCATAACAACATTTCCGTAGTTGAGCCTGCAGAAGGATCATTGCCAAGTCTCCGGGAGCGAGAGTGGAGGGCCAGAACATCCACTCAATCCTGTCCCCACCTGCTAGTCCTCCCACTGAGCCAGTGTCCCACTGGAACCTAAACCTTACTTTTTCCAAAGGACCAATGTTTCAGTTTCTGATATTTCTGTATCTGCAGATTTTTCAGAAACGTCACTCCCATGGATAAGAATCAGCTGTACATTGATACAGACATAAATTTTCATAAACATTGTGTATTGTGCTGTGATAAAAAACATATATACTATCATTGAATTTATAACAACATCTACATTGCCAAGAGCCATTCAGAATTGTATGTAGTATTTATAGAAAAAAAAATCCCTCTTCACTATTACAGGCAGCCTTGATACTTTATACTGCTATAGTATACTTTCCTAATTAAAATAATTTTATTAGAAACATTAAAAAAACTAGAACATTTGCATGATTTATCAAAGGCCATGCAGAATTTGCAAATCCATATAATGTGTTGTTATAACTGTAGTTACAGTAATAACAAGAATTACATTTTTTGTAGGTTTATTACTTAAAATTATATAAGTAAATGTGGTTAACATTTTTACATACAATGGCTCAAATGCTTAGTTTTTGCAGTCCATTTCAACAATGTGAACTGCACATCCAGTTTTTCCAAGCTGACAAAAATTAAAACTTGCAGAAAATTAATGTTACTAATGTAACTGATTTTAATTTTTGAAATAGTCTGCTACCGGATGTGTAAGGGTTTTACCTGGTTATTTATTTTCTTAGCTAAGCCAACATCTCAACAGTCTTGTGTCTTCTAACCAACAGTGGAATAGGAGCAAGAACCATTATTAATCTGACTGTAAAATTATTACTATTAGTTAAAAACAAATTTTATCTTTTGGGGATGAATTAGTTATACACTACTGTAATATTTGAGTTACTTTGACTTTCTATCATTTACAGTGCTTAAGGTTGTTTACTCCAAGAAAACAGTCTTAGCCTGTTACATTAATAATAGTTCATATGCAACCTCAGGGACTTTATGCCATTTCCTTAGCATGTATTTTAGAATAAAACTTTAGAGGCTAGGAAGCTTTGCTTAACATGTCTTATATATAATTTAATGCCTATTAAAGAAACTCACTAAATTTGGATATTCACATTGCAAATCTCAGAGACTAGGTTCCATTATGTGTCCACAAGAAAAGCTATACCTTTACAGCATTAAGAATAATAGCAGGAAAATAATCAGTCAAATCTTACAATAACTGACAATTTATTAATGTCAAACTCAAAAGAGTAACAGAGTAGAATAAAGTTATAAAAGTGGTGAAATAAAGAATACTATAAATGCATAGACATGCATTCTAGAAGACACACTTACTTATCTTCTTCTTGTACAATAATCAGATCAGAGCTCATCCAATGGGACAAAGTGTGGTCACACAAACTCAAAAAAAACCCTTCTCACCACTACATTTAATACCAGGAAGTACAAAGGGAAAGGAAACATTTATAATCTGCATCTTGCAAGCTTCCAGCATTACCCACTGAGAATACATCCCTGGGGTCTGCTTCAATAATGTGCATATTTATAGAAAGATGTTCAAACAATATTATAACAGAAGCATGCCTTCTGAAAATAACCCCAAAATATACAACATAACATTAGCATCAATATAAGACCAAACATGACTATGAAGATATTACACATATCGCAGACTGTTCATTTGAGTGGTGACAGACATTCAGCAGCTTGGTTCTAATAAAATGCAAACCTTTCCTCATGTAAGTACAGCAGTTTATTGCTGATGGAAATGTAACTTCCTGCACATGCAACCATAACAAAGGCTGGACAGGGCAGAATGTGATGTATGGCAACTTACCTTTTTTGTACTTTTGACTTCATTCGAAACCTCGGAACTGGCCACTACACATTTACAAATAAGTCAGTTTTGAGTTTTATTTTAAGTTAAATAATAAATCATAAGCTCACCAGGGGAAATTAAATAGAAGTGCATTTATGAGGTGTAGCCATAAAATATGTCTTTAAACAAGGAGTTGTGAAAATCTACTACAAACTATAACTGTATGTCAAGTTGGTATTGAAGAAAACTTAACTGTAAAAGGTATCTGGGTGCAACAACATAGCCATTAGCTAACCGAATATGCTTTACAGACTGAATAGTCTCTTCTCGTTTGTCTGTGAATTTCCTCTTGCAATATTTTTGTCTTAACATTAAACTACTTGAAAAATTAAAGGTTTTGTTTGGTCCACAGCATTTCAGTACATCAAAAATATGTGACTCAATCTTGCTTTCACGCTACAAATGATGAAATTGAACATTAATTCCTGTAAAAAAGCAATCAGCTCTACAGCTCTTTCAGAATAGTTTCCAGGAATGCCTGTGGCAGAGGTGATTGTTGGAGAGACTGGCATTTCTGAAGCCAGTGGCTAGTATAGGCACTATTGTCTATTGTTTATTTACCGATAAATCAAACTCACCAGTGGCAGTAGTGGCTTACTGGGAAGTTAACATTGTAGACTACTCTTTGGGTTTAAGATAAAAGACCACACTTATGGAAAACATTCCGACTCTGGAAATAACCAGTGCAATATTTGAGTACTCACAAAAGACATCAAAAAATAGGGGGTGTATTTTTGGTCCACGAGTCCCTGATTCAAGACTCGCTAAAGCCAGGATTACACTTAACGTGTGAAGCCTCTGTGCAGACCATACCACAAAGTGCACCCACAGTGAGTGACCAATATACACTTATACTTGTTAAAGCCCGTTAAATCGGCACATTGATATTCTCCTAGTCAATAAGTGACAGTGTTTATTCAGTGTTGCATAGCTAATAATGTCACGGCAGAGAAAGCGAGACTCTGTTGGTGGAAGATGAGTTGTGCCTGTTATCGCTGACTTTAACAGGAAAAAAAGGAGAAAGGGGAGTGTGAGACCTATAGCAGTGAAGGAATATCGATTATAAAAATGTGTAGAGAACCTACATGATGAACAGATATATTTGAAATGTTTTTGCATGTCTTCCTCGTATTTTGATGACCTGTTGCATTATATTCAGCCTTCATTCACAATTCTGGCACCCACGTAAACAAGCGCTCCTTGAAATTCACCACTTTAAGTACATGGTTGCCATGTCCGCTGGGTATTTCTCTGTGACGGTCTGGGTTTCTTCATGCTACCTGGTTGCTTTCAGGAACCTCTTGTACGCAGAACTGTCGATGGTCATTAACCAAGATTATCTGGGCAAATGAGGACACACACATAGTGCAGTGAAAAACGATCTTTCATAAATAAATAAGTAATCCATCAAAACAAAATGAAAGTCCATGAGTTGAAATCCAGCCATAAAACCACAGTCATAGGGTGCTTAAGCGTCCTACTTTCTTCCCATGCAAGCCCAGGGCAACTCCCTCTCTGTCTCCCCAGAAGCATCATGTATAATGCCGTGCATAGAATTCACACTAAAACATGGCATACGGACAAAAGCGAAAATGTTTGTGGGCACAAAAAAATCCAGGCGCCAACTTCCACATTCTTCTGATACATAAATCGCAGTCAGCGTGAAAAGTAATGCACGTGCCTGCTGCCATTCCCCAACTCCTCACAGAATTATGCCTCTTTGAATATGCAAATCAATGTAAATAGACCTTAAGCTCAGCATTCTGTGAAAAGGCAATGTCGAAAGCACAGGAGAAAATAGAAGAATTTCAGTAAATACCAAGTGGAGGCAAGGAAAAATGTACTATTTGTTGGTTTAAACAATGGTTTAAATAACAAAAGGAACTTGACTGAGTGACATAGAGTGTCAGAGAAACTCAAAAGCTCAAGTTCACAAAGTCGCACAGTGCCCGAAATAAAAAAGAAGTTGTCAGATATCAAAGTCACTGTGAAAAGGTGAGTCGTAGCCCACCGTCTGAATGTCATATGAAAGCTTATTAGGGTACAGGGAAAAAATAAATAAAATAGGAACACAGTGGGGAAAAAAGCTTGAAATGTCAACTTTAATCTCGAAATTTCCATTTTAATCACATAGTTTATTTTGTCAGTAAAGTAGAACATCATAAACTTCATCTTAAAATCGTTTAATTTACTAGTCCCTCAAATCCCATCATAACTAAAGTAGCACGTTAAATGCTTTGTTTTGTATTTGTTCTTCTATGTACTCTATGTGTGTGAATCACTACATGCTTCTTTAACGGGCTTTCTCTTCCTCCAACAGGACACAGAATCCATTACATTCATGATATTACAGTTCTCTGAATAATTTAAACAATGAGATGTATACTTGATATCATTTCAGTATTCATATCATATCAATTAAAGCATGTATTAAACAAGGGAACACAGTGGCGCAGTGATATTGATGAACTGGTGCCCCATCCAGAGATTGTTCCTACCTCATGCAAGATTCTTGCTGCGCCATGCGTGACCTTCGATGAAATAATTTATTGCAGCAGTACTGTCTCTTTCAAATGTACTAACCCCCAATTCCTGTCCTTCCTTTTCTTTCTCCAAGTACCCAATCGCCACACAATCAGCTCAATAATAGACGTTAAGCCATCTGTAAACTTAGAACTCCGATTCTTCAAAACTTTTAAGGAACATTGAAATATCTTCGTAATTCATGTTTAATTATTCTATCCATCTATCCATCAGCCCCAGCAAGAATACAGGAGGCAGGAACAATCCGTGAACAGGGCGCCAGCTCCTTGCTAGCGCTGCGACACCGTGTCCTCATATGTTTAATTATTAAAAATATAGATTATTTAAATGATGTTAACATTTTATATGTATAATGTAATAAACATATTTTGCTGCATTTCATCTTAAAAATGATATAGTAATCATATGTAAATATGCGCTTTATAAAGTGGCGCAGGTTGTGCAATATTACAACTGTATCTTAAGTTTACAGTGAGGTAATTGTACTTATAAGTACAAACAGTTCTACAAGGAGCACTTGATGGACTGATTGATTGTGTTTATAGTTCTTGGGATGAAACTGTTTCTGAACCGCGAGGTCAGTACAGGAAAGGCTCTGAAGCGTTTGTCGTATGGGAGCAGTTCAACAGACAGCTTGGCTGAGGCAGCGTGTGCTTGATGCTGTAAACCGATAATTGTCTTTCCAATCAGCTGCTGTAGAGCTGTGATTCCACACTCAGATACAGTGATATAAATACTCCAAGTGGTGCAGTGAGAGTAATATGGAAAAAGATGATCCGCTGTGGCACACCTTAATGGGAGCAGCTAAAAGAAGAAGAAGAAGGCGCAGTGAGAGTAACAACGCTAAAGCAGCTATGGTATTTGGAATAGTTTGGCCATTCCGTGGACCATTATATTGTTACGGGTTAATTACAATCAGATGCCTTAAACTAACAAACAATATGTGGTTAATTTCAGTGTATATGATAAATCTGCGTCAGGGATGTGGATCTAAAAAAGAAAGGGAAACCACACTCAAACAAAAGCACTGCTTTGACGCTGAGTGCCGCCAGTTTGCAAAACCGAGCAGAGAACTTGTGTACGCCAGGGTTTGAGCTAGTGTGAAAAAGACTTGGCTTTACACCAAGTTCAGGTTTTATACATCGCGATTTGAGTATGGAAATGGGAGTATGCAACATTTTTGTGCGTACAAACCATTTATACATGAAGCCCCAGGTCACCCACAGCTTGCACAGCTGGTTTAGACTCCAGCAGCCAAGGCTTTCCTCATTTTGGCTGCCTTTGTCAGTCTCTGCCAGACTGTTTGTGGTTATTTGTCCTCCCATCTTACTTCTGGCACACATGACAACTCTCTGATCCCTCAGGAGAACTCCATACCATCGAACCTGCTCCTCTGCAAAATCAGCCGAGAGGATCTGTCCCTAGTGCACCAATCCTTCACTCTTCTGTGGCTCTGCCACACTCTCTCTCTCTCTCTCTCTCTCAGTCACTCGCTGGCTGGCTCTGCTTGGGCAACCTCGCCTACTCACTCACAATCTTCTCATCTGATCTGATTCTCTTTCTTGACTTGATCCCCCTCTCTGCCCTTAAGGTTTATATCCTTTCCAATTGGGTGCAGTTGTGGTCCTCCACCTGCTTCAAGGCATGAATGAGGCACCTGATTGATCCATTCACATTTGCACGTGAATGCGTGATCAGACAAGCACCCCAATCAACTCTGGAGCAACGCCAGCATGCACACACCCGCACCCATTCAAAGCCTGCATGCTCCAGAACCGAATTACTTATTTTAAAATTATGCTTCACCACAGACCTCTTATCACAGTCTCCAAAATCTGAGGTCATTTTTGCCACGTGGACCTTGCACCCAGCAAAGACACGTCAAGTATAAATTAGGCTTCTAACAAAGAAAGAAAAGAGGAAGTTGAACCTCCCAGCAAAATACAAGCACAAAAAATATGAGATAAAATAACCAAGACAAAAAAAGAAAGAGTAGAAGGTTAGAGTCACTCTACTAACAGTGCATTGATGCTAGCTAATGAAAGAACATGAGAAAAAAACTGCAGAAGAACATAATTTGACTGACGGTAAACCAGGTAGTATGCTGATATGGAAAATCTTATGAAAGCACTGTAATGGGGTGACTGATTGACTAGCAAGACACTTAAAATAAAGAAATATCTTACCATGCAGAAAAGTCGCACACACAAGTGGGAGTTAAAAAACATTGAGAGATCATTTGAAAAGAATGAAAGTTAAAAATGCTGTTGAAAAGTATACAATGCAATTTCTGTTGTTTTATAAGGATGGATTGTTTGAGGAAAAATGTTGCAAGTGAACAAATAGGTTAAAAGAATCATGGGTGTGTCTGAAAATACTGTATTGTGCCTAAGAACCGATATGTAAAAGTTATTTCTTTATGTGCAATTTGTTTCAAAAATAGTACCATTCAAATCATTAAAGCAATTGCTGAAAATAAATTGTGCACCTATAATTAGAAATATCTTTTGTACAAGTTAACAGGACTCTAAATTAAGTTGGGTTAAAATATTATGAGTTAAGAATACATAAAATATTTGGTTTAATGAAAATGTCTTCATATTTGTTTACAAATCTATTTATATATGTGCATGCAAATGTTCTTTTGATTATAAAATACAAAGGAGACCATTTATTTCATGAACAAACATGCTACAAGTGGTGGTGTGTGAGGGCACTTCTGACAGATTGTGTGCTTTTTGAAAGTACAGATGTTCCTAATTTAATCTATGTACATTTTATATGTAAAATTTGTACATGTTTTTATGTTTAACTGATAAATTTTTACAAAAAATATTTAAGAATAAGATACTGATATTGTTAAACAGAGATTTTGTTAAATAGAGATATATAATTAAATTAGTTGTGGTGTAATTTGACAAATGGTTTTAACATATTTTACAAATTAGAAAAGGAGGGAAGTATGTTGACGCAGTACACAGCACTGCTGTCTCACAATAAAAAAATTAAATATTTAAGTTTGAATATTATCTATGTAGAGTTTGTATGTTTGCACTGTGTCTGTGTGGGCTTTCCGGGTACTGGATTGGTTCTGATGTGTGTGTATGCTCAACATGTGATGAACCGGCAACCCATCCAGATATTGTTTCAGACTGAGATATGCTTTAGCAATAAGAGTAGTGTATAAATAATGCAAGAAAGCACTTTAACCAACAAAAAGGGTAGACTGTACTATTTGTACAGAACCAACACCATGAAAAAAGTGCAAGGAAAACCTAAAGATATCAACAACACAATGTGCATGAACTAGCCTTACCAGGAGGTTAAGGGTAAATAAATCAAATGCATTTTATATTTATTTATTAGACTATTTTTATAGAATAAAAGTACTGTTTAACTGACAAAAAAGAGAAGAACCTCAGTTTTCAATATCCAATAGTGTGATGCACTAACTACCCTGAAGACATTTTAAATATAAATAGACTTTAAATTGCAAGGCTTTTATTGCATATTATATATTGATTTCCTTTCCCATGCTTTCCTAATGTTTAAGAATTGAGTATATTTTAAATGTGAAATAGAATAGAATGTTAATGTTTGCTTGAATACATAGCTGATGGAAAGCTTAGTTTTATTTCCTATAATTTGATATTCTGATGAAAGATTTCAGACACTTTGTTAGAACTCTAAAGCCTACATTACAAATGTATGTGTTAATTTAATTAATAGTAAAGTAATAGCTTGAAGAATTATAACTGGGACATATATAAAGAAAAAGTTTTAGCTTTAGATTAGCTTTAAATATGATTAGAGATATGCTTTACAGATACATTTCAAGATAATTTCTGATGATATAAACAGCTTTTGAAATGATTAAAAAGACTATGTAGGAAAAGATAAAATATATTTTATATGAATTATCTGTTAGCTGTGGTGGGCTGGCGCCCTGCCCGGGGTTTGTTTCCTGCCTTGCGCCCTGTGTTGGCTGGGATTGGCTCCAGCAGACGCCCATGACCCTGTAGTTAGGATATAACTGGTTGGATAATGGATGGATGGATGAATTATCTGTTAGCCTT